>NC_091583.1:1842239-1844739 GCF_042767895.1 Penaeus vannamei | reverse complement strand
TGATCTATTTACTTTTACGCTCGTTACGGACGCGCGCGCTCGCACAGACCCCCGCCCCCCCTCCGTCCTACGGGCCCGTGCGGTTCCATGGTTTCTCCCTGTCTGTTTGCCGCTGACCGGAGGGCTTCCGTCTCAGCCGTCCATTCAGCCTCTCATTCATAAAAGAGAAAGAGCTGCGGCCTTTATTTACTTTCACTGTGTGTTTAGGAGAGATAAATAGTTTCTTCTGTGTATTTAAGTGAACTTATCTCTTTTTTGTGTGTGTATTTAAGTGAACTTATTTTTTTTGTGTGTGTATTTAAGTGAACTTATTTTTTTGTGTGTGTATTTAAGTGAACTTATCTTTTTTGTGTGTGTATTTAGGTAAAATTATCTTTTTTTATGTGTTTTTAAGTGAACTTATCTTTTTTGTGTGTGTATTTAAGTGAACTTATCTTTTTTTTTGTTGTTTTATTTAAGTGAACTTATCTTTTTCGTGTGTTTTAAGTGAACTGTTTTTTTTGTTGTTTTAAGTAACTTATCTTTATTTGTGTGTATTTAAGTGAACTTATCTTTTTTGTGTGTGTATTTAAGTGAACTTATCTTTTTTGTGTGTGTATTTAAGTGAACTTATCTTTTTGTGTGTGTATTTAAGTGAACTTATCTTTTTTGTGTGTGTATTTAAGTGAACTTATCTCTTTTGGGGTTTTAAGGAACTTATCTTTTTTGTGTGTATTTAAGTGAACTTATTTTTTTTGGGTGTATTTAAGTGAACTTATTTCTTTTTTGTGTGTGTATTTAAGTGAACTTATTTTTTTTGTGTGTGTATTTAAGTGAACTTATTTTTTTGTGTGTGTATTTAAGTGAACTTATCTTTTTTGTGTGTGTATTTAGGTAAACTTATCTTTTTTTTGTGTTTTTAAGTGAACTTATCTCTTTTTTTTATTTAAGGAATTTCTTTTTTTGTGTGTATTTAAGTGAACTTATCTTTTTTTGTGTGTGTATTTAAGTGAACTTATCTTTTTTGTGTGTGTATTTAAGTGAACTTATCTTTTTTTGTGTGTGTATTTAAGTGAACTTATCTTTTTTGTGTGTGTATTTAAGTGAACTTATCTTTTTTGTGTGTGTGTATTTAAGTGAACTTATCTTTTTTCGTGTGTGTATTTAAGTGAACTTATTTTTTTTGTTGTGTGTATTTAAGTGAACTTATCTTTTTTTGTGTGTGTATTTAAGTGGATTTATCTTTTTGTGTGTGTATTTGGTAACTTATTTTTGTGTGTTTTTTAAGTTATCTTTTTGTTGTTTAGTGAACTTATCTTTTTTTGTGTGTGTATTTAAGTGAACTTATCTTTTTTTGTGTGTGTATTTAAGTGAACTTATCTTTTTTTGTGTGTGTATTTAAGTGAACTTATCTTTTTTTATGTGTATTTAAGTGAACTTATCTTTTTCGTGTGTGTGTATTTAAGTGGACTTATCTTTTTTTTGTGTGTGTATTTAGTTAAACTTATCTTTTTTATGTGTGTGTATTTAAGTGAACTTATCTCTTTTTGTGTGTGTATTTAGGTAAACTTAACTTTTTTGTGTGTGTATTTAAGTGAACTTATCTTTTTTCGTGTGTATTTAAGTGAACTTATCTTTTTTTATGTGTATTTAAGTGAAATCTTTTTGTGTGTGTATTTAAGTGAACTTATCTTTTTTCGTGTGTGTATTTAAGTGAACTATTTTTTTTTCTTCTGTGTTCTTAGGTGTCTTGGTTGAGATGTTCGCGATAAGTGTCGCCTTGATAGTGAATTTAGCGCTAAGGGATTTGGCGAATGTTAATAAAGTGGATAACGAGTGGCATGAGCGCGCTAAGCTGTTCGTGTGTTTGTTCTTTAATTTGTAGGTGATTGTTGAAGGTGTTCTAGGTGCGCGTGTGGTTTTGCGTGTGTGTTGGGATTGACGTGTTTGTTTAGGTTTGTTTGGGTGTGGGTTGGGTTTTTTTTTGTGCTTGTGTGTGTGCTTGTTTACTTGTTGTACGCGTATGTTTGTGTGTGTGTGTGTGTGTGTGTGTTTGCGTTTTTGTGCTGGTGTGACTTTTTGAAACGGTTTTTTTTTTGTGTGTGTGTGTGTGTGTGTGTGTGTTTGCGCGTGTGCGTTTTTGTGCTTGTGTGTGTACTTGCTTACTTGTTGTACGTGTATGTGTTTTTTTTTTTGTGTGTGTTTGCGCGTGTGCGTTTTTGTGCTTGTGTGTGTACTTGTTTACTTGTACGCGTATGTTTTTTTTTTGTGTGTGTGTGTGTTTGCGTTTTTGTGCTTGTGTGTGTACTTGTTTACTTGTTGTACGCGTATGTTTTTTGTGTGTGTGTGTGTTTGCTCGTGTGCGTTTTTGTGCTTGTGTGTACTTGTTTACTTTTTCGCGTATGTTTTTTTTGTGGTTTTGCGCGTGTGGTTTTTGTGTTGTGTACTTGTTTATTGTTGTCGCTTGTTTTGTGTGTGTGTGTGTGTGTGTTTGCGCGTGTGCGTTTTTGTGCTTGTGTGT
>NC_091583.1:1835046-1836739 GCF_042767895.1 Penaeus vannamei | reverse complement strand
GCAAGTGATCCAGCAACAAGCTCACATCATCTCGCCCCAAGGAGTCTCCAGAACAGCTACAGTGGTCCATCCAGGCATGGCCGCAGTTCCCCGGGCAACTGGTGTAGTGCAGCAACAGGTGGTGAGACAAGTTGTACCAGTGACCCAAGCACATGTGCTGAAGGATACAGGTACAGCCACACAAGTGGTGGCATCCAGTGGAAGCCAGCAGCAGACGGTGTACCAGCGTGTGGGTGTGCCGCAGCGGGTGTACAACCAGCTGGTGACAGCCACTTCCAGCGCCCCTGCCACAACCTCCGTGCCCGCCTCCCAGCACACTCTTGCTACCACAGTCGTCAATGCGAACCAGCAGGTGCAGGGGGCCCTCCAGCATGCAGTGGTCCAGAAAGCCACTACGAGTGGCACTCCACAGGCAGTCAGCTTCCAGGCCACGTCACCAGGGGGCCAGCAGCAACAGTTTGTGGTACAGCAGCGTGTGGTGCCAAGCAGCCAGGTGACAACGCAAGCGACACCAGCAGTGGTTCAGCAGGCCACTGGCGGAGCGACCACAACCTTCAAGCCCATGGTCATTAGTCAGGGGGTCCAGCAGGGTGGTCAGCAAGTGGTTCGGGTTGCCCACACCCCCGTCATACAGCAACAGCAGCAGCAGCAGGTAGTGAGGTTGCAACACGCGTCGCCTACGAACACAACGCAGAAGCTGGTGCAGATAGTACAGCCAGGAGGTGCAAGACAGGTGGTTCAGATGGTGCAGCAGGTGGTTGCCACGCAGGCGCAGGCCACGGCAGGTCATCAGGGCCTCATCTACGTACAAGGGTCGGGTCAGGTCATACAGCAGCAACCTAAAACGTCAATAGGGACCATCCAGCAGAGTCTGGCACAGCCACAGCAGCAACAGGTAGTGGTAGGTCAGGTGGCTCAGCAGCAAATTTTGCAGCAGCAGCAACAGCAGCAGGTGGCAGTGCAACCACAGCCGCAAATAGTACAACAGCAGCAGATTCTGCGACACCAACCACAAGCCACACATCAGGTGACGCAGCAACAGCAGGCTGTAGTCCAACAGCAGCAAACTGTAGTGCAACAGCAACAGCCTGCACCACAGCAACAGCAACAGCAGCAACAGACACAGCCACAGGTACAGCAAGGTCGACTTGTGTTACTGAGAACAAATCAAGGCGAGCAGGTGTGCCTGCAGCACGCGGACGGGAGGGTGTCGCTGCTGTCCCAGGAGCAGCTGCAGGCAGTCATAAGAAACGGCTCGAATAAGGCCGCCCAACAGACGTGAGAGGAGACCCGCAGCTGCTAGAAACAGCAGAGACAAGAGTGACGTTGCTCCAGTGATATCATGAACTGACAGCCGGTGTTGAAACAGGAGAGATCATGCAGGAGGTTTTTCCTTTTTTGTTTTGTTTTGACGAGGTGAAGTTGTTTATTACATAGTGCGTGTGCGTATCGTGTGTGAGTGTCCACGTGCAAGTGCGAAAGGCTCCGGCTAACGAGATGGAATTGCGTTCCCCAAGGGATGAATTCGTCACAGGAAGAGGAAAAATCACATTTTGACATTGTATGTATTTTATTTTATTCTAAAATGGACCTCTGTTGTAGTAGACGTCTTTTACAATTAAACTAAACATTATTTGTATGCTTACACCATTCCACCTACCATAGCACCAGAACGGCCAAATGCTACAGGAAC
>NC_091583.1:1795046-1797546 GCF_042767895.1 Penaeus vannamei | reverse complement strand
TTATTGATAATGATATTAATAACAGTAATAATAAAAAACAAAAACAACAATTATTATCATGAATACGATAATGATAATGATAATTGTTTCAATAATAATGATGATACTAACTATAACCATAAAAAGATAATAATAACATCTAAAATATAACACCGTTATAAACACTAAAGCAATGAATAACAAAAAAAAAAAAAACGTAAATAACAAGGTATATAAACAGGAACAGAAGATTTTCCCAAACAGTCCAATACCAAAACAAACAGACTAAGAAAACAAACGCAAAGGAAATGCAACTGCACAAACACAAACAAAAATTCAATCTGGCTTTGCTTCAGGATCAAGGGAAGAGGCGGGGGGGCGGAGGGGAGAGGAGAGGGAGGGGGATAGGAGGGGTGGGGAGGGTAGAGGAGAAGAGGAGGGGAGAGGGGGAGAGGAGGGGGAGGAGGGAGAGGGGGAGAGGGGGAGATGAGGAGAGGAGGATAGGTGGGAGGAGGGAGAGGAGGAGAGGAGGAGGGGGAGAGGAGGAGAGGAGGAGAGGAGAGAGAGGAGGGAGAGAGGAGGAGAGGAGGGGGAGGAGGGGAGAGGGGAGAGGAGGAGGAGGAGGGAGGAGGGAGAGGAGGAGAGGAGGGAGAAGGGGAGAGGAGGGGGAGGAGGGGAGAGGAGGAGAGGAGGGGGAGAGGGGGAGGAGGGGAGAGGAGGGGAGAGGAGGAGAGGAGGAGGGGGGAGGAGGGGCTTACCAAGGCCGTGGGAAAAGTCGCTGTGAATCGAAACGATAATCCTTTTATCGTTTTCCGTCTTCTTCGTTGTTTCACGGGAGATTCCTGTTACAAGGATGGTCTTCTTGATGTCTTTCCTAGGTTTCAGCTTTTCCTCTTTCTCTTTCTTTCTTTCTTTCTTTCTCTCTCTCTATCTCTCTCTCATTCATTCATTCTCGCTCTCTCTCTCTCTCTCTCTCTCTCTCTCTCTCTCTCTCTCTCTCTCTCTCTCTCCCTCTCTTTCTCTCTCTCTCTCTCTCTCTCTCTGTGTGTGTGTGTGTGAGTGTGTGTCTGTTCCTCTTCTTCCTTCAACCCTTTCTCTTCAACCTTTTCATCTTCTTTCTATTTCTCTATGTTGTCTTCCCCTTCCTCCTCGTTCTTATCTTTCTCTTGTTGATCGTTCTCCCTTTCTCCTACTCCACCTCTTCCTCTTATTTTCCATTTCTTTCTTTTCGTCATTTTCTCATTTGCCTCATCCCCCTGTTATTTCTCCTCCTCTCCGCCTTTCTTTTCCCTCCTCCTCCTCATCATCACCTACTTCTCCTTCCTTTTCCTCATCTCCCTCCTGCTCTCTTCTTTTACCCCTCCCTCTGTTCCTTGTCCCTCATTCTCCTCCTCCTCCCGACATGTTCCTCTCCCTCGTCTCTTCCTCCTCAACAATACATTTTTCTTCTTCTTCCTACTCTTCTTCCTCATCAACTTATTTTCTTATTATTCTACTTCTTCTTCTTCCTCTTCCTCCTCCTTCTCCTTCTTCTCTTCCTTCTCCTTCCTCTCTTCCTTCTCCTCCCCCTTCTCCTTCTTCTCTTCCTCCTCCTTCCCTTCTCTTCCTCCTCCTTCTCCTTCTTCTCTTCCTCCTTCTCCTTCTTCTTCTTCTTCCTCCTCCTTCTTCTCCTCCTCCTCCTCCTTCTTCTCTTCCTCCTCCTCCTCCTTCTCCTTCTCTTCCTCCTCCTACTTCTCCTCCTTCCCCTCTTCTCTTCCTTCCCCTCTTCTTTTCCTCCTCCTCCCTTTTCTCCCTCCTCCTCCTCTTTCTTCTCTTCCTCCTCCTCTTTCTTCTTCTCTTCCTCCTCCTTCTTCTCTTCCTCCTCCTTCTCCTTCTTCTCTTCCTCCTCCTTCTCCTCCTTCTTCCCTTCCTCCTCCTCCTCCTCCTCCTCCTTCTCTTCCTCCTTCTCCTTTTCCTCCTCCTCCTCTTCCTCCTCCTCCTCTTCCTCTTCCTCCTCCTCGGCACAATGGAGAAGACAACAAAACAGCTGGATTGTGTAGAGTCCCTTTTGAGCGTCGCCTGAAATGACAGAAGGACCAAGAAGACACACTCGATCGCAGACGAAGGGAAAAATAAGAATCACGCCAAGAATAATGTCGTTTTCGTTTGCTTTTTTAAAGGTTATTGAACTCTGAAAAAAGGATTACAACTCTGGAAAAGGATTACTTTATTGTGAAGTCTTTATGTGGTCTCTGTATCAGTTTAAAGGGAGGGGGATGTTTGGAACTTCTGACCCTGAGAAAAGGACATCTCTCTGTCTCTGTGTGTCTGTCTCTCTGCCTCTCTCTCTCTGTTTGTGTGTGTGTGTGTCTATCTGCCTCTCTCTCTCTCTCTCTCTCTCTCTCTCTCTCTCTCTTTGTGTGTGTGTGTGTCTATCTGCCTCTCTCTCTCTCTCTCTCTCTCTCTCTCTCTCTCTCTTTGTGTGTGTGTGTCTATCTGCCTCTCTCTCTCTCTGTTTGTGTGCGTGTGTCTATCTGCCTCT
>NC_091583.1:1782546-1785046 GCF_042767895.1 Penaeus vannamei | reverse complement strand
CTTAACTTCTTCGATTTATGCATCTTAACTTCTTCGATTTATGTATCTTAACTTCTTCGATTTATGCATCTTAACTTCTTCGATTTATGTATCTTAACTTCTTCGATTTATGTATCTTAACTTCTTCGATTTATGTATCTTAACTTCTTCGATTTATGTATCTTAACTTCTTCGATTTATGCATCTTAACTTCTTCGGTTTATGTATCTTAACTTCTTCGATTTATGTATCTTAACTTCTTCGATTTATGTATCTTAACTTCTTCGATTTATGTATCTTAACTTCTTCGATTTATGTATCTTAACTTCTTCGATTTATGTATCTTAACTTCTTCGATTTATGTATCTTAACTTCTTCGGTTTATGTATCTTAACTTCTTCGATTTATGTATCTTAACTTCTTCGATTTATGTATCTTAACTTCTTCGGTTTATGTATCTTAACTTCTTCGATTTATGTATCTTAACTTCTTCGATTTATGCATCTTAACTTCTTCGATTTATGTATCTTAACTTCTTCGATTTATGTATCTTAACTTCTTCGATTTATGTATCTTAACTTCTTCGATTTATGTATCTTAACTTCTTCGGTTTATGTATCTTAACTTCTTCGGTTTATGTATCTTAACTTCTTCGATTTATGTATCTTAACTTCTCCGATTTATGTATCTTAACTTCTTCGATTTATGTATCTTAACTTCTTCGATTTATGTATCTTAACTTCTTCGATTTATGTGTCTTAACTTCTTCGATTTATGTGTCTTAACTTCTTCGGTTTATGTATCTTAACTTCTTCGATTTATGTATCTTAACTTCTTCGATTTATGTATCTTAACTTCTCCTAATTATGTATCTTAAATTCTTCGATTTATGTATCTTAACTTCTTCGATTTATGTATCTTAACTTCTTCGATTTATGTATCTTAACTTCTTCGATTTATGTATCTTAACTTCTTCGGTTTATGCATCTTAACTTCTCCTAATTATGTATCTTAAATTCTTCGATTTATGTATCTTAACTTCTTCGATTTATGTATCTTAACTTCTTCGATTTATGTATCTTAACTTCTTCGATTTATGTATCTTAACTTCTTCGGTTTATGTATCTTAACTTCTTCGATTTATGTATCTTAACTTCTTCGATTTATGTATCTTAACTTCGTCGATTTATGTATCTTAACTTCTTCGGTTTATGTATCTTAACTTCTTCGATTTATGTATCTTAACTTCTTCGGTTTATGTATCTTAACTTCTTCGATTTATGTATCTTAACTTCTTCGATTTATGTATCGTAACTTCTTCGATTTATGTATCTTAACTCCTTCGATTTATGTATCTTAACTTCTTCGGTTTATGTATCTTAACTTCTTCGATTTATGAATCTTAACTTCTTCGATTTATGTATCTTAACTTCTTCGATTTATGTGTCTTAACTTCTTCGATTTATGTGTCTTAACTTCTTCGATTTATGTATCTTAACTTCTTCGATTTATGTATCTTAGCTTCTTCGATTTATGTATCTTAACTTCTTCGATTTATGTATCTTAACTTCTTCGGTTTATGTTTCTTAACTTCTTCGATTTATGTATCTTAACTTCTTCGGTTTATGTATCTTAACTTCTTCGATTTATGTATCTTAACTTCTTCGATTTATGCATCTTAACTTCTTCGATTTATGCATCTTAGCTTCTTCGATTTATGTATCTTAACTTCTTCGGTTTATGTATCTTAACTTCTTCGGTTTATGTATCTTAACTTCTTCGATTTATGTATCTTAACTTCTTCGATTTATGTATCTTAACTTCTTCGGTTTATGTATCTTAACTTCTTCGATTTATGTGTCTTAACTTCTTCGATTTATGTATCTTAACTTCTTCGATTCATGTATCTTAACTTCTTCTAATTATGTATCTTAACTTCTTCGATTTATGTATCTTAACTTCTTCGATTTATGTATCTTAACTTCTTCGATGTATGTATCTTAACTTCTTCGATTTATGTGTCTTAACTTCTTCGATGTATGTATCTTAACTTCTTCGATTTATGTGTCTTAACTTCTTCGATTTATGTATCTTAACTTCTTCGATTTATGTGTCTTAACTTCTTCGATTTATGTATCTTAACTTCTTCGATTTATGCATCTGAACTTCTTCGATTTATGTATCTTAGCTTCTTCGATTTATGTATCTTAACTTCTTCGATTTATGTGTCTTAACTTCTTCGATTTATGTATCTTAACTTCTTCGATTTATGTATCTTAACTTCTTCGATTTATGTATCTTAACTTCTTCGATTTATGTATCTTAACTTCTTCGATTTATGTGTCTTAACTTCTTCGATTTATGTATCTTAACTTCTTCGATTTATGTATCTTAACTTCTTCGATTTATGTATCTTAACTTCTTCGATTTATGTATCTTAACTATTTCGATTTATATATCTTAACTTCTTCGATTTATGTATCTTAACTTCTTCGGTTTATGTATCTTAACTTCTTCGATT
>NC_091583.1:1760046-1767546 GCF_042767895.1 Penaeus vannamei | reverse complement strand
TCTTCCTCCCTCTCTCTCTCTCTCTTTCTCTTCCTCCCTCCCTCTCTCTCTCTTTCTCTTCCTCCCTCCCTCTCTCTCTCTTTCTCTTCCTCCCTCCCTCTCCCTCCCTCTCTTTAAGAAACCTGAGACCTTTATATACAGTATATATAGTCATAAGTCAATACATTTTATATTTAGTCACTTTTATAAGGAAAGTCACAGAGAAAGGTTCGTGCCCCCCCCCCCTCCCCCTCCCCCGGCTCGCTGAATTCCCTCGTGTATCCAAGTGCCATATGATGCTGGACAGTGGCATCCACGCCTACCAAAGAATAGATAAAACGAAGCAAAAACACAAGTGAGAAGATGGAATAGATAAAACGAAGCAAAAACATGCGAGATGGATGTATATAGAACACCTATGACGCAAGAGTATAAAACTATAGCGCCCTGTTTCGAATCTTTCTTCCAATTTTAGTCAAATATTCAGAAACAGATTGCCTAGTCGTCTTTTCGACAAGAGAGATCTGTATATCTCAGATGAAGAGACTCACTCAGGTCGTAGAAAGATAAATGTTCAGTGTAAGCTATTTACTACGATTTTTTGTTCTTGAAGTGAAAGATCAACGACTCTCATCCACCGTATTCAAGATGAAGATGAAAATACCTTCAACACGAGGATACAAATCGAGTGAAATGAAGAGGAAAACGAATGTTAATGAATATGCTTTCCCAAGGCATCTTTACAAGAGAAGAAGGAATATATATTATTTTTCTTTCGTGGCTCCTCTCCTTCACACTTAGCTGTATTTTTGCACTCCTTTTGATGTGGTTAGAGTTAAGGTAGCTTTTAGACTCGTTAGACATGATTTGTTATAAGCAACATGTAGTGCTGAGTATTACGACACGATCCTGTGATTTAAGGTAAGGACAGATGAATTATTATAATGAAAGAGTAACTTATTTTTGTTTACTATTTCTACGAGCGTGAGTCTGTGTTCGTTTGCCTACGAGCCTAATGTTAGTTGACTGTACATTCTCTTATAATGGTTTACAGTTGTGGGGATTAGTCATTTACACTTACCAGATAATTATATGTTTATGTGATATTTATTTGCGATATGTGTTTTTTTTTCTAACTTTGGTGTCAAAATTCTTTGTATGACGTGATAGGCAATAAGGTTTTATCATAGTTCGGTAAAATTGTATTATTCTAAATGCACTGTATGCCTTAGTAGTCAAAATAAGAATATACAATGTGCAAACAAAACAATAAAGTTACCACTTGGTTAAGATATTCCTCTTCAAACCTTTTTGTCTTAAAAAAAAGAAAAAAAAGAAAACTCGACAACTGTTTGGAAAAGGGGACACACAGATACACATAGATGAATATAATGTATATGTACACACATGTGTGGAATTCTTGTCGAACAAATTGCAGCAGGAACAACGAAGGAAAGAAAAAACACACGTTGCCCTGGTGAAGCAATATATATATATATATATATATATATATATATATATATATATATATATATATATATATATATATATATATATAATATATATACATACATACATATATATATATATATATATATATATATATATATATATATATATATATATCGTATTGTGTGTGACTAGTAGTTGTAGGTTCTTAATAAACAGCTATCAAGTGGAATCCTGGTTTATTCTGGAAGGTGGACAACAGACGTGCGACTCTTGATGGCTCCTCCTGTAGTAGGATGAACGAAGTCGCCATATAAAGTGCAATTACTATATTATGCAAATAACACTGGATTGATCTTAGACGACCACGTAATATATGACGGCAGCCACCACCCCAATGTGAGGCCTGTGGGGCAAAGACTTTGGGAACTCCACAGGCGGGCGATGGGCCCCACAGCCTACCACCTCATTTTATATGGGGCAACGTCGGCGGGGGAGGCAGAGGTAGCAACAGCCCGAGGTTTAACTTCAGGCAGGCTGTTCGGGTGGGTGCTTGGAACATCCGGTCTTTACGGCAGGATGAGAGATCAGTATGGGTACGTACACCTATTACTGGTTGGGCTGAGGCGATGATCATCATATCCAGGGAGTAGCCATAGCCATCTCCAGCCGATTTCAAACTTCGGTAGAAGAGGTGTCTCCGGTTGATGAGCATATTGTAGCATTGAGACTGAAGCACGCTTTTGGCTTTGTGTCTCTTATTGCTGTGCACGCTCCTACAGATGTATGTAACTTCGATGTGAAAGAGTAGTTCTATTCCAAACTCACACTTTTGGTGGACAAATGCCCCAATGAGACATTTGCATTGCACTGGGTGACTTCAATGTGGTATCCGGCTGTGATCGAGCTCGCTACGGAATGTCTGTTGGTCCCCATGGCTCGGGAGATGATTTCGGGAATGAGAACAACCTCTTTCTTGGGGACTTTGTTAGGTCCCACAGAATGAGGATTTCTGGATCCTGGTATCTGTACTCTAACCCATATTGCTAGACCTGGTACAGGAATACAGGTAATGTGGCCAAGGAGATCGACCACATCCTTGTTAGAACTCGCTGGAGGATCCTTCAGAACTGCAAGGCCCCTTCAAATTGGCCACTCTAGGGTGTTTCACCTGGACAGATTGGGGGAAGATGAGTGTGCACGTAGGTTCGCTTCAGCAATCTCTGTTCGGTTAACAGAGCTTGAAAACCTGTTCATCAGGAATCTTGCCGAGGAGGTAGAAAGCCATTTCCTTGTAAATGACTTCAGTCTCTCCTCATGGATATCTGCAGTCCGCTCAGTGGATGGACAGATCATCTCAGATCATGTTGGGATTCATGAACATTGGACTGAGTATTTTGAGCAATTGTATTAGGTAGAACCCCCAGCAGTTAATCTAAATGCAAGGGAAGTCACAATCCTTGTGTCTGGCCCACCCATCAGTGAAGATCTCTCTACCCAGATTGAGGTTAGGGAGGCGATCTCTAAACTAAAATGTGGGAAAACTTCAGGCATATGCCTGAACTGTTAAAGGCTGGGGGTAAGCCTAAGGCCCAGGGCTTGCATGTTGTTCTGGCTGCCATCTGGCAGTCCGGTTCCATTCCCCCTGACCTGTTGAGGAGAGTAGCAATCCCTTTCTGGAAAGAAAAAGTGGATCGTTGGGATAGTAACAACTACTGTGGCATCAGATTGCTCAGTATACCAGGCAAGGTTTTCGTCCACATTCTTCTGAATCGGATCTGCAACCACCTGCTAAGGCACCAGAGAACAATCTGGATTAACTCCTGGTAAGTCCACAGCAGACCATTTCCTAGTGCTTTGAGTCATTGTAAAACGTTGTCATGAGTTCAGTTGTGGGATGCTCTCGCAGATTACATCGACCTAAAGGAAGCGTTTGATTCGGTGCATCGAGAATCGTTATGGGAGATCCTCAGACTTAGAGGAATTCCGACACAGATTATTGGATTAATACCAAGCAGATAAACTGGTACTGAAAGTGCTGTAAAGTGTGGTGGGGCCTGTCAAGCTTCTTCCCCGTGAGGCAAGGCTGTGTCCTTGCACCAACACTTTTCAACACTTACATGCATGTAGGCTGGGTAATGGGCAGAGCTACTTTCCAAAGTCAGTGTGGAGCAACACTGGGTAATATCAAGGTCACGGGCCTAGACTTTCCCGACGATGTTGCAATTCTGAATCTCTGGAATCTATGGTAGTGGCTCTTGATCCATTTAGCAATGAGGCGAAGCCCCTGGGCTTGCAGGTCTCCTAGACTAGGGCCAAGAGCCAGGATTTTTGGTTGCTCTTAGGAGAACCTGTTCAGTCAATACATGCTTGCGGCAAGGACATTGAAGTCACAGAGAGCTTTACACACCTTGGTAGTGCAGTTCATATCTCTGGGCTGTCAGACCAGGAAGTTAGTAGACAGATTGGTCTGGCAGCAGGATCCATGAACTCCGTCAACAGGAGTATATGGAAGTGCCGGTGCCTATGCAGGACTAAGTTAAATGTCTATATGGTCTTGATACTGTCAGTTTTGCTCTATTGAAGTCAAACCTGGACACTATCTAGTGCCTTGGAGTTACGTCTCAAGGCCCTTTGTAACAAGTCCCTATGCCGAATCATGGGGTACAGTTGGCTGGACTACATATCCAACCGATGACTTCACCATGAGACTGGCAAGGGACCTATTCCTTGCATAATCCGTGACCGCCAACTCAGACTATACGGGCACCTAGCTCGTTTACCTGTGGATGATCCTACCCATCAAGTTGTCTCTGTATGAGGCAATCCTGCGTGGAGGCCTATGGGAAGACCTAGGAAGTCATGGCTTGGACAGCTCGACCAGACCTGTCGTGAAGAACTAGAGATGGGCCAAGGGCCTGCCTGGCGACTCATCATGAGGGACCTCCGTGGCTGGAAGCGAAGGGTGATATATACGTGTATATATATATTTATTTACACACACACACACACACACACACACACACACACACACACACACACACACACATATATATATATATATATATATATATATATATATATATATATATATGTATATATATATATATATATATATATATATATATATATATATATATATATATATATATATATATATATATATATATATATGGTATTATTAGAATGCAACCCACACCTAATTTAAAGAAACTGAGCTTCCCATGTTGTAGAACACATCATTCTATAATAGCTTTCTTCTATACCGTTATAGAGGGTATAAATTCCATGATCCTAGGAGCCGCAGTACCCTTCCGCCTCCAACGCCGCGACAAAATGACAAAAAGTCGTTAAGAGCGACGGGAAATCGGACGGATTTGTAGCGGATGACGTATGCGAGGGAAATCAAATGAGCCAATTAGATTCGCGCGTGAACGTGACGTGAACATAGAACCAATCAGATATGGAATTGATCAGCATGTGACAATAGAAGATGGGCCTAGTAGAAGCCTTTTGAAATTCAAATCAGTTTCATCATGGCTAAACAGTTTAGGTTGTGAGAACAATTATTTCGATTTTACCGCGAAATATCAACAAAATAACGAAGCAAGCTTACTAAATCTACGAGATCACGGTGTGCTGCCAGTGAAAGTACAATGCCCGCACTGTAAGATTATGTCATTACAGAAATGACAGACGCTAGTGGGTTTGTGGTGCATGGAAAAGGATTAAAAAATAAATAAATAAATAAACGAAGAAAGCAGTGTAACTTTACTATAACCGATCGCAATTCTCGCCAACAACGACCTGGCATACCCCGACGATCCAAGAGCCTCGCAGCCTGGTCCGTCTGGAGTTAATGCTGAAGGTAAGATGTGGTTCAAACTGTTCCTGGTTGGGTAGGGGTGGCAGCCCCCCCCCCTGAAAGAGTGTTTAAGGGGTCCGAGCCGCCTATATCTACTGAAAACGTGTCAGATACTTGGTTTGTCTGGGCTCTATCCTGCCGGAACATACGAGGTGAAGATTTTGTAGACGAGGCAGGGGGTGGGGGATGGCAGCCTTCCCTGAAAGGGGGTTTAAGGGGGCGGAATCCTCCATACAAACCGGAAATGTGTTAATATACTATGCTTGCTAGTATTCTACCGTTATTTCTCGAAATTCCCTGGTATGTAGGCCTACCATACCCTCACCAGCTATCGGGAGTTATATCGTAGTTATGCTATGTTTGCAAAGGAAATGAGTGTTAGATTCGTTCGAAACACGACGAAAGCTATTGCCAAATTATTCTATTCACCCAAAAAATGGTATGGAGTTGCATTTCCAGATTTACCATATATATATATATATATATATATATATATATATATATATATATATATATATATATATATATATATATATATACATATGTGTGTGTGTGTGTGTGTGTGTGTGTGTGTGTGTGTGTGTGTGTGTGTGTGTGTGTGTGTGTGTGTGTGCGTGTGTATGTGTGTGTGTGTATGTGTGTGTGTGTGTGTGTGTGTGTGTGTGTTATGGCCAGCTTCCTCGCCATTTATCTCTATCTGCACATTAATTAACCCATCATTGATCTTATGTAACCTCCTATCGCGGCGAAACTTTTTATATTCATTTTTACAGTAATATTGTCAAATGCCCGGGATAATAATAGTTACTCCTCCAAGATAGAGCATGGTGTACTTTCATAGAAAATGAATATTATGGAGGACTCTTTTAATTTGGGGGGATTCGTTTTCAACAGTCTTCTAGATTTTAATTTCTAGATGTGATCCCTCAACTATTTTGATATTATTTTTATGTTCATTTAATTTAGTTTTCAGTTTTAGTTTAACATTTTCGTTACTCGTTTTATTGCACTGTTTTATCTTTAGGTTCTTAGTATTTTTCCTATATATTTTTTTTTTCTTTTTATAAGTAATCTTATATCGGTTGATTTTTTTTGGCTTGGGGATGTTCGATTATCAATCTCTCGAGCAATTTTATTTCCTATTTTTTAAGCCCCGTGGAAGAACTGACGACCAAATATGGAGGCGGTGGGCGGAGCAAGGAGGTCCGAGAGGCCGGGGTTCACCTAATTGCAAGGTGGCGTGCGCAATGGTGCAAATAGGTGGTAGTGGGCATGCTGATAATTTTTAGGGCAATGCTAGGGAATCCCGGTGCCTTCTATTCCTTATGTGTTTTTTTATTCTTTATATTTTGTTTGTTTTTTATTTTATAGGCTGTGTGTTTTAATGGCTATATATTCTTTTATTGTTTTCGGTTATTTTTTGAAGTTGAATTGAGTCCCTCGCCTACAGTGAGAAGTGTAAAAGGTAAAGGAAAGCAAATGAGAATAGCATGTAAAGTTAAAAGGAATTGTTGATTTAGAATTGGTATAAAAAATAATTATCTTCACTTTCTGGACGTAATAAGCACTTTGGTTTCGGAGACTTCAGTTTAATAGCATACAAATCCGTGAAAGTAAAGAAGGAAATAGACAGACTCGATAAATAAAGAAAAACGAAACACAGTGATAAAGACTCCTCAGTGATAAGAACAAGAAATAAGTGATGCATGAAAAGAATTAGAAATTTCATCATTAAATTAATAACCTTGAATGGTGAGAAAATGATTTCTTAAATAATCAAACCAGACATGATTCTAAGTTCAACAAACTAACATGAAGTGTATAATTAAAAGTAACGGTTTATTTACCGGAGGAAGTTCACTAAATGAGAATGGAGGCATGTAAACCCCGAGTCTAAAAAGGGAAAAGAAGTTATTTAACTTAAGTTATTTAAGTTATTTAACTTAAAGTTAAAGTTAAAGAAGTTATTATTTATTTATTTAGTTTAAGTTATTTAAGTTATTTAACGCTCAATAACTTCCCGGCGCTTAATCGCGATAGTTCTTTAAGATGGTTGAATAAATATGCTGTTCCCGATAAGCCTGGTTTATCTGTTCTTTATATATATATATATATATATATATATATATATATATATATATATATATA
Source organism: Penaeus vannamei (assembly GCF_042767895.1). NCBI lineage: Eukaryota > Metazoa > Arthropoda > Malacostraca > Decapoda > Penaeidae > Penaeus > Penaeus vannamei. The sequence goes on along the minus strand of NC_091583.1, from coordinate 1,760,105 downwards.
TATATATATATATATATATATATATATACATACATATATATATATATATAAACTATAAT
>NC_091583.1:1740046-1742546 GCF_042767895.1 Penaeus vannamei | reverse complement strand
TCTTCCCTGATGGCGATCATAGCTTCACAGGCTAAGAGATCTTGTCCCCCAGGGCCACTTCTGATCACCCCGGGGCCACTTCTGATCACCCCGGGGGACACGGGATATTTCATTCTTTGCAAAAGATAAAATAATGGAAATAAAATGTGTGTGGTAACCTTAAAGACGAAGGACTGGCTAAATTGATCATGTAAAACGACCGACTGTAAGACTGAATTAGCAATGGTTCTCGGGCCGCACACTGGAGTGAGGCATGTTTGACCCCCCCCCCCTGCTACGGGCCCTCCTAAACCGGCCATTCTCTCCTACTCGTGTCCCCCCCCCCCCCCAGGCTGCTGGTCCCCAGACGCGCCGAGAGCTGAGCCTTTTGGTAATCCATGGGCGTGGGACCTGTGACCTTAATCACACGTTTTTTTTTTTTTTTTTTTTTTTCAATACATTTTCGATGGTTGTTCGTGGTCCTTGATGTTGCTGGCGATGATTTCTTGTCATCTTGAAATCGATATTCAGTTATAATAATATCATTGATTTGTCAGAAAGCGGGAATTTTGTTATGATCGCAAGTGGAACTTATTGTTTTGTCATTTCAACCGAATGTTCGGCCGCAGGGAAACATCCAGTAGGCATGAAGCGGCCCCGGGGTGGCTGCCGCTTTCCTCCCTCCCTCTCGACGCCACTGCTGGCCCTCTTGGCACCACGGACTTTCCAGGATGCTTATCGCCCGCCGTCGTCAACAAGCCCTGAGGCGATCCCTGGGCGCAGGGACGCCTCGGCCCTTCGCGTTTCCAGAGGCACTTACCGCGTGCAGGTCGTCGGGCAGATCCGCCATCTCCGGCTGCGGGTCCGGAAGCGGCACTGGCGCGGCGCCCCCGTGCCTCACAGGGCTGGCGAGGTCGTCCGTGGGGAAGTGGATCATCTCTCTTCCTGGATTCCTTCGCGTGGGCATAGTCCTCACGCCAGGTAGCACGCTGTCCTCATCGGCAGGATAAACGAAGGTCGAATATGAGCCGGATGCCAGCGCCAGCACGCCCACCACCGCCACCCACATCTTCATCCTGACTGGAAGAGAGAGTTGTATTCTGGCGTCGACGAGCACTCGAGGGGAAAATATGTCAATGAGACGTTACCGATGAACACACACCGAAAAGAACTACCAATTTTCGTCGCAGGGAAAATCGCTTCCACTTACTATTTGCTGTAAACACTGTTACTTCGGACACGACAGACAGACGACGTACCGTCACGGAGTTCGATAACAAGTGGGAAAAGAAGCGAGAAGTCCGAGAGAGAGCAGTCGTCCTTGCCAGCACCTTCCGCTCAGCGTCCACGTCCGACCGGCGCCACTGCCAGAGCCCGAATGAGACTCATGCCCGCACTGCGCAGTGTCCTTGCGCGACCTCCAGGATGGCCGGGGGGGGGGAAGGGGAGGTGGGGGAGGCGTGAAGGATGATGAGGAGGTGGCATGACTGACGGGAGGAGGCTGGGCATGTGACGTATGGGCTGTTTGAGGGAAGGGACGAACAGATGTAGAGGAAACAAGAATCAGAGTAAGAGAATAGGATGACCGGGAGGAAGGAAGCCGTAGGGGGAGTAGGAGGAGTTAACGGGGATGGATAAGAAGAGGGGAAAGGGACGAGAAGGGGACGCGAGGTCGGAGAGGCGGTGAGAAAGAGGGCAAAGATGCTCGTGATATTGGAAAGTTAAAAGAGCGATGTCATATGACTGTTAGTAGGCGAAGGAAGTGGATTTGAAAATCGGAAGTAAATGAATAATGAAAAGGATACTACTGCTAATATAATTCGTGCCACTACTATCACTACTATTACTACCATCACCATCGCCACTAGTATTATTACTACTGCTAGTACTATTACTACTACTACTACTGCTACTTAAGCTACTATTCTATTAATAATAATAATGATAAGAATAACAATACCAACAAGTATACTGATAATGATAAGATATATTGATAATAATAACAAGAGCAACAATACTAGTAATAGTAATGATGTTAGTAATAATGATAATGATAATAGTAATAATAATAATAATACTCATTATAACGATAATAAAAACAATAATGATAATGATAATATTAATAATAGTAATAATAATAATAGTACTACTACTAATAATAATGATAATAATAATCATCATCATCATCAACATCATCTTAATAGAAATAATAGTAATAATGATACTGATAATAACAATAATGATGATGATAATAACAGAAAGATCAATTACATTGGCAGTAGAAGTAATGATCACAATGAAAATAATAATAATGATAATAATGATAATAACAATAATGATAATAATGATGATAACAATAATAATAATAATGATGATAATAATAGTAATAATGATAATAATGTTAACACTTACGCTAAAGAAATATAATGAGAGTAATAGTAATAATAATAATAACTGCAACAACAACAACAAAACAACAATAATAATGATGATGACGATAATAATATTGATAATCAGAAGC
>NC_091583.1:1730046-1732546 GCF_042767895.1 Penaeus vannamei | reverse complement strand
TGCGAACAAGGTCTATGTAAGTACTTATATGGGTCTATGTAAGTACTTATATGGACCTTGCCTGCGAACAAGGTCTATGTAAGTACTGATATGGACCTTGCCTGCGAACAAGGTCTATGTAAGTACTTATATGGGTCTATGTAAGTACTTATATGGACCTTGCCTGCGAACAAGGTCTATGTAAGTACTGATATGGACCTTGCCTGCGAACAAGGTCTATGTAAGTACTTATATGGGTCTATGTAAGTACTTATATGGACCTTGCCTGCGAACAAGGTCTATGTAAGTACTTATATGGGTCTATGTAAGTACTTATATGGACCTTGCCTGCGAACAAGGTCTATGTAAGTACTTATATGGGTCTATGTAAGTACTTATATGGACCTTGCCTGCGAACAAGGTCTATGTAAGTACTTATATGGGACCTTGCCTGCGAACAAGGTCTATGTAAGTACTGATATGGACCTTGCCTGCGAACAAGGTCTATGTAAGTACTTATATGGACCTTGCCTGCGAACAAGGTCTATGTAAGTACTTATATGGACCTTGCCTGCGAACAAGGTCTATGTAAGTACTTATATGGGACCTTGCCTGCGAACAAGGTCTATGTAAGTACTTATATGGGACCTTGCCTGCGAACAAGGTCTATGTAAGTACTTATATGGGACCTTGCCTGCGAACAAGGTCTATGTAAGTACTTATATGGGACCTTGCCTGCGAACAAGGTCTATGTAAGTACTTATATGGACCTTGCCTGCGAACAAGGTCTATGTAAGTACTTATATGGGACCTTGCCTGCAAACAAGGTCGATGTAAGTACTTATATGGGTCTATGTAAGTACTTATATGGACCTTGCCTGCGAACAAGGTCTATGTAAGTACTTATATGGGACCTTGCCTGCGAACAAGGTCTATGTAAGTACTTATATAGGTCTATGTAAGTGCTGATATGGACCTTGCCTGCGAACAAGGTCTATGTAAGTACTTATATAGGTCTATGTAAGTACTTATATGGGACCTTGCCTGCGAACAAGGTCTATGTAAGTACTTATATAGGTCTATGTAAGTGCTGATATGGACCTTGCCTGCGAACAAGGTCTATGTAAGTACTTATGTGTGACCTTGCCTGCGAACAAGGTCTATGTAAGTACTGATATGGACCTTGCCTGCGAACAAGAATTCCGTGGGTAAAACAACTTTATTTGCTCAATATCATGGGTGGCGTTTAATTATATGTTTTCGAGACTATCTGATGATCTTGTTGGATAGAATATCTATTCTAAATCTAAGACTGGTTGGATGATATTGCGTTTAATCTCTTGCAGCGATTTAACCCTCTTTGCCACGTAAGGCTTTACAGCTGCAATATCAATTTGCACATTGCATCATGGACTTACAAGAAGGTAAAGGCTAAAAGAAGGACATTGGCTGATGCATTTAAATGATCTTACCTAAGCTGCAAGGTTCTCCCCCCTTTCCTTTCCTACTTTTTTTTGTCAACCTGATTTTAAAACCTTTGGGCATCTGTGACGTGTGTGTGACGTGCAGGCTTTTATTCTTCCATTCTCCATTCATATTGTGATTAGGAGGATAGTAATGGTAGTAATAATACAAATGATAGTGGTGGTGGAAACACTACTAATAATGACTACTAGTTTTACTTACGAAAGTCAGTAAAAATTGTAATAACAATGCAAGTGATAGTAGCGTGGCGTTACGTGTATATAGTGATGATGAAGGTAATGACAATAATAATATTAATCTTGGCGATGATGGTAATGATGATGTTGGTAATGGTAACGGTAACGGCAATGGTAGTAATGATGATACTACTACTGCTACTACTATTAATTATACTACTACTGCTACTGCTACCATTACTACTGCTACTACTGCTACTACTACTACTACTGCTGCTACTATTATTACCATTACTACTACTGCTACTACTACTACCGCTGCTGCTGCTACTAATATTACCACTCCTGCTACTGCTGCTGCGCCTGAGAGCATCTCTCGGGAGCATCTTCGCCTCGACAAAAAAAAAGAAGATAAAAAAAACGAGTAAAATAAACATCCAGGAGTGACCCATGACACCGAATTGCGTTTCTGAAAAACATTTCTATACTTACATACTGTCAGCAAAAGTTTCTCAGATTTTTTCTTCTTCTGATTTACTTACTAATTAAAACATGCACGTTTCCTTCCGAGTCTGTGTGCATGAGAAAGCAGAATGCGAGACCTTGAGGAAATGCCTTTCACTGCCTCCGTCCACCTTGACGTCTGACCTGTGCGTACAACCTTGCAAGTGCTCCTCTGACCTTGAATAAACCTGTCCTAACAGCGCGACTTTCTAGCAAAGCGCAATAAACACTTAACTAAGACGTGCATCTTCCCTTCGCCATGTCTTCTGCTGTCGTGATAGAAGGTTGATGCCGCAAGACGCAGCAATTTAAAGTGTGTTGACTCTTACCACCTGCTTCTTTCAGTTTTGCATTTT
>NC_091583.1:1710046-1727546 GCF_042767895.1 Penaeus vannamei | reverse complement strand
CACGAAATATTTTTTGAGAAACATGATGTAATAGCCATTCTAGTTAGATTTTGAAGAAGCTTGCGAGCCTGGTTTCACTCCCTAATTCTAAGAAACAAATCAATGTTATCAAACAAGCTATTTAGAAAGAAAAGCCCCCGGTTACAGTATGAAATGTGATTCCCCCAAAACTCGAGGTAATTCAACTGATCAACGGCCACAAAGATCGTGAAATAGGATGGGGCGCAGCATAGCAAATTCAGTGTGAGTTTGAAAATAAAGATGAAATGGCAGGAAGAGAAGGGAAGCCAGTGACAAGGAAGGCTCATGTCATTCATACAGAAAGAGGGGAAGAGAATAAATGAATGCGTGAGATAAATAAATAATACGAGAGGGAGAGGTAATAGTAAGTAAAAGTGGGGAGGGAATGAATGAAAAGGCGACAAAAAAGGTGTAGAAAAAATGACAGGACGGTAATAAAAAGAGGAGAGAATGGATGTATTACAAAAAGTGAATGAATGAATGAATGAAAAAACAAAATGGCAAACGGAGAAAGTGATTGGATAAAGAATGAGAGAAGATAAATAATACTGTAGAAGTTTTGGGTACTGGAATGCCTGTTTTGGCATTAATAAGGCATCCTATACGTCTTTGATAACTTGATATTTTTTTATGTGGACGATGCCATCTTCATTTGTTGACTAGATTTACCCTATGATGCTAAACATTATGGTTTGACAAATAACTATGGACTGATTCTTAACTAATCACTTGTAAGTCTAATGGAAAAAGATAAAGACGAGCTAGGATACAGCTGGATTTTGGAAGTTTCAATGGTGCCATTTTTATTTTTGGATAACACCTAATAATGCTCAAATGCCAAAAAATATGACCTGAGATTGCGATCGATGGCAGCTTGACAGTCGGGGGATGTCAGTTAATCTGTAATTGACAGGGTGACATGGACAATTATCTGACATACACATAACCAGATCTTTTTTCAATGTAAATGCCACGAAATATTTTTTTGAGAAACATGATGTAATAGCCATTCTAGTTAGATTTTGAAGAAGCTTGCGAGCCTGGTTTCACTCCCTAATTCTAAGAAACAAATCAATATTATCAAACAAGCTATTTAGAAAGAAAAGCCCCCGGTCACAGTATGAAATGTGATTCCCCCAAACCACGAGGTAATTCAACTGATCAATGGCCACAAAGATCGTGAAATAGGATGGGGCGCAGCATAGCAAATTCAGTCTTGAGTTTGAAAATAAAGATGGACTGGCAGGAAGAGAAGGGAAGCCAGTGACAAGGAAGGCTCACGTCATTCATACAAAAAAAGGGGAAGAGAATAAATGAATGCGTGAGATAAATACATAATACGAGAGGGAGAGGTAATAGTAAGTAAAAGTGGGGAGGGAATGAATGAAAAGGCGACAACAAAGGTGTAGAAAAAATGACAGGACGGTAATAAAAAGAGGAGAGAATGGATGTCTTACAAAAAGTGAATGAATGAATGAGTGAAAAAACAAAATGACAAACGGAGAAAGTGATTGGATAAAGAATGAGAGAAGATAAATAATACTGTAGAAGTTTATGGTACTGGAATGCCTGTTCTGGCATTAATAAAGCATCCTATATGTCTTTGATAATTTGATATTTTTTATGTGGACGATGTCATCTTCATTTGTTGACTAGATTTACCCTATGATGCTAAACATTATGGTTTGACAAATAACTATGGATTGATTCTCAACTAATATGACCTCAGATTGTATTAAAAGGGAAAAAATTGTCAGTGCTGTAGGTAAACCAAAATCTAAATTTTTGAGAATGGTGGCCATCAAAGGAAACTCGTTTATGATCTATGCACACATCTGCAAACCCAGATCAATATTCTCGTATTAGTGAATTAAACAGGCAATGTGATTATGTATCAAATTCTGATGAAATTTTTCTTTTTCATACTGTTATTTCAATGTATATACCTAACATCAGATTCTTGCCGTGGCTTAGGACCAATTCAGTGATTGCATCATTCTTGTGACTATGTATCAAATCTGGCAGAAAAAAAAATCTTGGAATGTCATCAGAGATAAAACCTAAATAATATCTAATGTTTGGTCATGCACTGAAAGTCTTGTATATACATGGCTGGCTATATTTAATGCCATCTTTTTTAATGTTTGAAAATAAATGTGCTAGACATCTAAGGTCATATAGCACTATGGTAAAGTATTGCGTCGGAAAGGGCAAAGGAGAGTTAAAGTTTAGGATAGAATGTGTTAGATGTCAAAGGTTTGTGAGCGTTATAGGATAGTATGGTAGTGAAAAGGGAAAGGGGGAGCAAGTGAAGTAGAGGGGAGGGTGAAGGAGGTAGGGCGATTGAGGGAATTATGTGGATCTGTCACTGGGTAAGGTATACGAAAAATGTTCAAGGACGAATAGAGATTGATGTTGAAAAGTAGGAGAAGCATCCGGGAGGAGGGGAAGGTGTTAGATGTCAAAGATTAGAGGGTGTTATAGGAAAGTATGGTAACGAAAAGGGAAAGGAGGCTGGTTTGGGTGGTTGAGAGGATGAGGTATGTGGAAAAGAATCGGGTTTTGGTTTGGGTGGTTGAGAGGATGAGGTATGTGGAAAAGAATTGGGTTTTGGAGGGGTAGAGCCACTGAGTGAATTGCACTGTATCTGTGACTGGGGAAGGAATAAGGACATTGATCAAGGAAAATAGAGGTGGCTGTTGGAGAAGTAGGAAGAGTAGAATCCAGGGGTTGAGAAAGGGAGACTGGGGAAGATGGTGAAGCATCAGGAAAAATGTCTGGAGAAGGACACTGTTGTGATAGAGAGGATTCGTGTGAGTATTCCAGTGGAAGTAGTAGAGAGGGTGGGGTATGTTGGGAGGGTGTAGGAGGAAGGGGGGTGGAGGGAATCTGGGGAGTAGGAGGATGGATATCTGGAAATACTTTTAATATAGCAGGAGTAGAAACAGAGGGATTGGGGGTGGATGAGGTAGTAGAGTGTTCCTTTGGGTTATCTTTAAGAAATTTTGGATGTCTTCAAGGGTTTCTGGAGGGGAATTGGGTAAAGAGGAGTGAGAAACAAAAATTTTCTTATAAGAAGAAGAGGAGATAGATATCAGAGGAACAGATGAAGAAAAAGGTGTAGGAGAGATTGTAGGAGAGCGTGGAGTGGAACATTTAGGTTGTCTGGCACAGCTAAAGTGAGGAGGACGGGTAGGTATCGGGGAAGTGGTAAAGACTGGAGTATCTGGATTTAGAATGGAAAATGAATGGTGGATAGGGTGAGTAGACATAAGATGTATGTTTAGGGTATAGGGGAAAGATACCTGAGGATATGCAGAAACATCTTGTGTAGATGGTGGGAGAGCAGAGCGTAGGACTGTTTTGGAATAAGCTGAGAAAGAAAAACCTTGTTGTCCTGCTTCCTGTATGGCCTCACGTAGAGTGAGGACTGCTACCTCACATTCAAACTTATAGGCAAGGCAGCTCCTATAAAACACATTATAGGAGTCTCAACAATTGGTAAAAGTACGTGACTGAGCAGGGCAATTTGAACGGTCATTACCAGGTTGGGCACAGAGGGCAGTGGGCTGTGGAGCGACAATGTTTAGCTGGCTGGCCAAAACACCATTTCTCACACTGACAAGGTAGGGGTAATCCTCTACATTGGGTCTCAGTCCCCTTCTCCTTCCCACGATGACAACGAGCTAGGTTTTGGGACGGTGCCAAGGCTGAATAATCTCGACACAGGAACTTTTTCCAATGGGACCTAAACTAAACTGCTTATGTCAAGGTCCTTAGATGGCATGGAATATGTGGAACAGCTTTTATGCTGAATCTTGTGAAAGACAGGATATCTCCATCTGTGACATTCTAAAGTACTAGATATCATAACCGCAATAGATCTCAATCTTTAAACAATTTATTTCAAATAGCACCAACAATGCCATATCTGGATCATGATTCTATAATTGCTAATGATCTACAATAATTGCCAGCTTGGAAATCATCTGACACCCTACTAATGTGTATGATACATAATTCAAAGCTTGCACCTCTTGATACACTAACTATGGACAATACTAGCATAACTGCTCACTGATAAGAGAAAACTACCCAAGATGATATTAAGATTGCTGATCATTTGTTTAGTCAGTTACCACTCTGTATAGTGATGACTATGGAGCCGTCTATTTTGACAGATATATCTAGTGTTGACATATCTGCCTTTCCTCAAGTGAACTAAAATTTCTATGCAAAAGATTCATGCAATGATATAATGTATGTTTAACAGCTTTATTTTACAAAATGTACATTTGGACTAGACATATTGAAAAGTTCTTAAGAACCATAAACTCGTTCAAACAAAATGACAAGCTCAGTATGGCTGGTGTGAGGAAACAGGTCTACAGGAACTGCATATCTCGGTGTGAAAGGTGCCGTCTTGTCCCTTTTACTTGCAATGCCTCGAGTCGAACCAAGTTTGACAAAGTTTTCCATAGCAAAGCCTTCAGGTTTGCAACTTATGTACACTAGTTTGTTTATGGCTTCACACTGTCGGATTCCTCTAATGACATCTGGATCTGCAAAGAAAATATGATGGACTTCATACTTATGACAAACAGTCCAATACTGAAATACTAGTAACACAATTAAACCAAAGCAATGTATTTTCACGCTAATAAATGGATGCAGGTTACTTCATCATTAATTGTTCCAACACATATAAACATCACAAACATATCTTTCTCTTTTTTTACTTGTCTCTCACTCACTAGCTTAGAGAATAAATATAAATACTTACGTAAACCTGCACGTGCAGGGTTCACAATGGCAACCACATCTGTACAGTCTGAAAGTTCGCTGATAATCCTAGGTAGAACCTATCAGTTCCATAAAGAGGCAGAAAGCAAATAATTCATTAACTAAAAATCATAACATATTACCATCAATCAATAAAATATTGTATAATACATGTCACATATAAATGCAATAGTTAGGCTATCATGTAGCAAATAAACCCATGATTGTTACGATTTGCTTTACCTTTTCTGCTTTGCCTGCTAAGAAGGAAGCATTTTCCACTTTGTTTTCTTTGGCATTACTCCTCGCATCTTCTACAGCACCAGTGACAACCTCAATGCCCACAGCCCCTCTGACATGCGGTGCCATAACCAGACTTATAGTTCCTGCGGGCGCATTTTTTGTTGAAAAAAAATCTCTATAAAATTACTTGATACTGAATCACTAAAAGAGAAAGGAAAAGAAAATGGGTCTAGGGATTAGGAACTATGATCAACATCACTTCAAACGAATAGGAAATTATTTTCCTTCTTCTCATCAAACTTACCAGTTCCACAACAGATATCGAGAAGGGTTGTTATAGGAGAAACTTCAGCTATCTCCTTGACTGTGTTATACAATGTTTCTGCTCCTTTTGTGTTTACCTATAATAATTTTTAACATTGTAAGGCTTTTGGGTTAGACTTAAAAACTGAAAACCTATTTTATTTCATATAAAAAATTATTCACTGATACATCAATTGGCAGCTCTATTTGTATCTACATGAAATATAATCATACACTTTGCGTCAGAAGTACACATTTTATGCTAAACCTTGCTCCAAAGATTCATTCTTATTCATTCTCTACATAGGGCACATTGTCTCGGACACTCGCAGATTTACCTGGAAAAATGAATCAGGTGAGATTTGAAACTTCAAGCCCTGGCAAGTTTCTGTGATGTATTTCTGGCCTCCTACTAGTCTGTACGGAGCTTGTTCACGAGTGCATCTGGTGTGTTGGCTGTAAGATAATACATCATTACTCAGTTTAAATGTAATCTTAAATACAGAAGAAAAATCAAGTTTTCTATTAACATATTCAGATTTTTTTTTTTTTTTTTTTGAAGGAATGCTTTGAGTAAAGGAATTACGAAATTATACTTTTCATGAATCATCTATGGTTATAAAGATAATTTAGTTGTACAATGAGTAATAGTCTACTAATTAAACATGCATTTACATATTCATTATAAAATTACAATCTGAGAAATCATTATTATATAAAAATTTATACATAATTTACTCAAAGGTAAACAATTTTGTGGAAATTTAAATTGCAGATGTGTTCATTCCCAAGATTCACCTCACAATATATCCAACTTCTCTATATCTATTCCCTCTCAAGCAAATCATCCCTGATGTAACAAAAATCCTCTTGAATAACCACGACATACCAAGCTTGTAAGTATAAGGAATCCAGCTCGCACTCGGATCCCTCTCCCTCAAAGTAGTACTTCCTCAGATCTTCCATTATCTCTTGTATGCCATCCTCTCCAAGCTGCTGTGGATGCACAATGACCGTGGCCATCTTTTCCCCACTCTGGGTCGACCTCACAACCAAGTTCCTCCATACGCCTCCAGTGTCAAATCTGTGGCAAGCTTCATGGCTTGACTGGCGGATGAAGTTCTGGAAACTCTGAAAGCAAAAGCCTTTCTTCAGAAACATATTATTTAGTTCCAGAACCTTTTTCAATATATTTTCCTCCATTGATATAACGATAGCAATACCAAGTGGTACTGGTGTTTATTTACCTCAGCAATCTGCTTATGACTATCTCTCATGTTTATCAGAAACGTTGGTGGGACACATGTCATCAAGGGATCTGTGGGTCTGCCAACAAAAAAGCCAACTGTCTTTGGGTTGCCATCCACACCAAAATGAATTCCGAACTCATCCTTGTTTCTGTATGCGAGCACTTCTGGCTGGAAAAAAATGAGTAAACATTAAATGTCACAAAACTACAATCTCTGTCTCTCTTTTTCCTTCCCTTTTGTTATTCTGTCAAAGAAATAAGAAATTGCACTTTATATACACTTCTCTCTGTCTGTCTCTTCATCTGTCTATAGATGTATACACAAAAGGATTTCAAGTACTTTTCCAACAGGAGAGAAAAATGAAATAAAAACTTACTGATGGACGAACAGGTTCAAAATGGCAAGGAAGTCCCTGAAACGTCTGGTGCAAGGGAGCTCGTACATCAGTCAAACGCCTTTTCAGGACTTTTAGGGCTTGCTTCATTTCCTGGGCCTTCAAATTCAACTGCTTGTGATATGATATCTGGAAAAAATAACAAATTTTGTATAAAGGTATGAGCCTGAGTAACTTCACAACATAGGCAAAATAAATTGTAAGTTTCAATTATCTATCAAAATTATATGTTATTCCAATGAAGATTAGACTGACAAACGTGTTATATCTCTTGAAGTGTAAAATCATTCAGTCTCAATTATGCCTTTATGTACTTATATCATTTAGTAAATTTCTGTAAACATGAACAACAGTTGTATGCAAAATAATTTGAAGATGTTGAATATTGGTATAAAAATCAAGATTAAGATAAATTTCGGATAACTTTACAAAATCAGTAAGAAGCTTTTTTTTTTCATAATATACCTGCAGCGACAAAACAGCGGGGAAAAAGGTAAAAAAAAAATTGTTTATAAATGCATGCATGCATATATATATATATATATATATATATATATATATATATATATATATATATATATATATATATATATATATATACATATATACATATATACATATATACATATATACATATATACATATATACATATATACATATATACATATATACATATATACATATATACATATATACATATATACATATATACTGATAGATAGATAGATGGATAGAGATAGATACAGATATATAAATAGGCAAATTATACCTGGTACAGCGGAGTGACAGCTTGAGCCAATTTTTCATGCTGGTTTGTCTCAGTAATGGGTTCAGTTAACGATCCTGTCACAATGAGCTGAAGAATGAAACAAATGAATTTCAGAAAATATAAATAAAGTATACATAGAAATTACAATTTTACAACTAGTATGTTTTTATACACAATGAAACAATCTTCATAAACCTCTTCTCAAACTGGTGATTAAAATTACCTGTTTCAATGGAGTAGGTTTACTCTTTACTTTAGGAGGAGGTGGCCTTTCATTTTGAGTTGTAGTTTGCTTTGCTAATGTCTGTAAGGTTTCTTCTGACAATGGAAGGACAACTTCATTCTTGGAAGCTTCTTTTCTTACTTTTGCAATGCTGAAAAGAACTGAGTGTTACTTCTTCTATCTCATCATAATCTGATTACACAAAATAAAAATAATAAATAAAAAAAGCAACACAACTAAATGCATAAATTTCAACAAACAGTAAGGCCTAGGTGAAAATGTGCTTTTATGGACGGTTTTGTATAAAGGATGTTTAAAGAGTCTGCATTATGCACCATATATTATGCTTAAGTGAAGAGATTCTTTATCACCATTCCAAAAGGAACACATAACAATAAACATAAATGTAAATAGAAGCTGCAATTAGTAGTGCAAGTTAAGCACTAAAAACATGAATAAAAGAATAAAACCTTTCCCCAGTACAACAAATCAATAGCAGATAAAATATAAAATGAGCCTAAAGTAAATTCCATAATCTACATAACACTGTAAACCATTTACCACAAAGAAGAATAACATTTAATTATTTTAACCAAGGAGTACTTGCCTCGCTGGCTGCCTCCTAAGTCCTCGGGTGAAAAACAAAATTGGAAGGTATCGGGCGGTAAAGACACTCATTTTTCACTGGTTCCTCTTGATGTCCACAAAATAAAAAAAAATCTTATGATGTCTGAAACCCATGCAGTTTGTTCATCTCTCTCCGGAAACTTTCTGTGGAAATAAAATCTGTTTTAGTATTTATCATTTATATCTGATGACTTATTGGCCTTGGAAAACAAAGAGGAATCTATTGTACCATAACCTTCATTCAGGTAGCAACGTTCAAATGTCAATGGATAATAACTATGTTATGGTCTTGTTTTTCTTTCTCTTTTTCATACTCAATGTATCCCATACAGACAAAAGGAGTAATGGTAATTGCAGCTCAGTTAACTTATAAAATCAATGAAAGCCATCTTACAAACGACAAAAAATTAATGTGAAAAAAAGAAAAAGAAGAAAAAAAAGAAAAGAAAAGTGGACGATAAGGGTACCATATGATAAAATAAAATGTATGTCTGTCTCAATTTTTCATTATTTTCCTTATATGATATTTTTCATTATTTCTAATTAATCTCTCACTATATACTTTAACAATATTGCAAAAAAAAACATTAAAACAAACAAACAGGAGATAATTGAAAAATAATATGACATTTCAGTAACAAAAATATTTTTAAAAATCACATAATGGTTTAAATGCCATAGGCTTGTGTTCCACCATAAATTATTAGATGGTACACAAAACATCAATGAATTAACTATATTGTCTTCCCTTCCCTAAGATGATGGAGGAGTTCCTAGCAGAAACTATGATAGGCATAGTCATTTAAGTTGAGTTCAGTATCTTGCATGTTACGACAAGGTAAGTTCTATGGCCTCGGTATATCACCATACATTCACCCTGAAAATATTTACACTGCATGCTAATGGCTGTTCAGGAGCAGAGACTGAGAATGCAACATGAAATATACAATAAAATAAAGAAACAAATGAAAATACTACTGATATCACTGTTTGTCAGCAATAATCACCAAAGCTTTGTGCAGCGTCCTCTAGCTGCATCTCTTTTTTTTTCCCTTCTTTTTCTTTGTATATTTCAGCCAACTTCTGGAAAAACGTGAAATGATGCCCCTGATAACAAAAGGATACAGAAAATACATAGAATCTGAATACAGTGCGGATGCATTCACCAAAAACTAAGTCCGGATACCCACTTTTCAAAATTTTTCTACTATCAAAGTTGCTCTGACCAGATATGCCCTTTGGGCACTACCATTCAATACACCCCCAGCAAATATTGTCTTCACCTTGGAATGCATGGCAAGTTTGAGCCAAAACTTGGGAGCACAGAGTGAACTTTAGCCAAAAAATATAAACTGCACTACCATTAGTAATCATAAATATAGCTTATCCTTTCATACCATTTTAATTATTTCTTCTTAATCAGTTAGTTGACAATATCCAAGTTATGTCACTCAGTAGACTAAGTAAATAAAATTGTGTTGGCTGCTGGCTAAAGGGGTATATCCTAATGGAAAAATCAAACATATTGAACTTTTCTTCCCTTAGGGGTAATTTTGATTCAATGCCTAACTAAAGTTTTCAAATGGTTAATGGGTAAAGCAAATGAATGTGCTAGAGATTTAAGGTCATATAGCACTATGATAAAATATTGCAACAAAAAAGGTGTAAATGAATTACTGAGTTGGGCAAAGTGTGTAAGATGTTAGAAGTTGAATAGCACCATATGGTAGTATTTTAGTAAATAGGGTAGGGAAGGTGAGCTGATGGTGTATAGTAAAGGTAAGGGTTGGTAAAGGGGAAAGAAGTTAAGGGAGAAGAATGATTAGGTCAAATGGAAGACATTTATGCATCTGAAGAAGTTAAAAAAGTTGTCAAAGGAAAAGGGACGGGATTCTGAAAGGATGCCCTACAGGATGGGGTTTTGTGGGAAAGATGACAAGTGAGGACAGGCAGACATAAAGGTTATAGAATAGTAAAGTAGGGACAGGATATAAGAATCTGCGGGACTAAATGAGGAATATTACATGAGGAGCATAGAGATGGATCAGATTGTGACATGAGACAGGAATGTGTGAGGCAAGTGTGACCAATACATAATCATGCAAGACCAGTTTCCCAGCATCTATTCTAATAGAGTTGGACTCACCAAGGGGAGATGGAGAATTTTATAGTATGTAGTTTATTTCTGGTTAGACCAGAAAGACTGCCAGTGAATAAAGTGGGTTTTAAAGTGAAGGTTATAATCAGCAGCTGGTATGTGTGAAAATCTGGGTTGATGGGACGTCGACAAGGTGGTGGAGCATACTAAGGCATCTACCAGTTCATGAAACTCAACTGTGTTCAGAACTCCTCGTCTTGCTCATCCAGAGAACTTGTCAGGACCAGGACAATGTGTCTGCGTTTGGAACTTCTAAGGCCTTCACTGCCCAGAATGCAACCAGATCAGAAGTAAACATTTACTATTCTATCATAACGGTGTCTTTATTTTTGTAACTCCTTTGGTTTATATTTAACTTACCTGCAACTGACAAACACAAAATATCTTTTAATAACATTAATAAAGGGAAATAAATTTACCTATCAATATCTTACAGTTGCCCGCACCTGTCATTGTTTACATACAAATGCTATTGTGATGTCATTACCCTGTTCACCCAGTTTCGAAGGAGGGCAAGAGGGACGAGATGGACAACTTGTCCATGATGCGACAGTAGATGTCCTGAAGAGTCAAAACAGCTTGTCCAACTTGTCTGGACGAGCAAGACGAGAAGTTCCAAACGCATCATTACTGTTTCGTGTTAAATGGACAGAGTGAACAATTTTGAGGTTAAGGGGGTTGACTGGCTGTACAGACTGTATGAAGGTTAATGAGGTTCTTGAATCAATAAAGATTTTGAAGGATGAGGAAGGAAGAAAAAAGACAAGCGTTCTAATGCAAAGAGGATTGCAAATAACTCTGTTGTAGGGACACTGGAAAGTTGAAAGGAAGGAAAGGATACAACGAAACCAGGGATTTAAAGCCATTTGTACATATGTGAGTAATGACTTTACTTATACGTGTATATCAATACATAAATACACCGAATTTCGCAAACTGGAAACTACCGGTATGCCAAGTTGATTGATATTTGCATAATTACTAAGTTTTTCTCTCATATTCTATCATCACCATGAAGAACTTACCTTTTTCTTCTCTAAATAGACATTGTTATATCTCTGGAAAATGCCTGTCCGGCTGACTCGTTAATTATGCTGGCGACTTCCCGTTGAAGTTTGAGGAAATGTTTGTTTACACTTTGAAGCACGTGTATTAACGATCCCTTTGTATTTCACTCGGTTACTTTGTAAATTCTAATTCATCATTTTGCCTACGATTTAGATGCAGATATGACTCATTCATTTAAAATCATGATGTGTGATACTTTTATTACCTATTTTTGAATGTAGTTGTTTGTTTATACACTGTCTCCCTTTCGAACTTTGCACTCTTATCTTTGACCGTGACCTTGCATGCCCGTCTGTCTGTGTCTGTGTCTCTGCAGCATCACGCGTGCTTTTGTTTATTGGTTGTCTCAGTATATTTGTTATCTTCCGCTTGTTAAGGACCTTTTTTAAAGGATTTTTAAGCCCTTTTGTGAATTGGGGGGGGGGGGTTGCTGAGAAATAAAAGATAAGAACAAACAAATAGATAAATAAATACTGTTGAACTCTCTTGAATCGAACTTGTATTGTCTGAGTTCACCTCATATCATGCTCACTTCCAAATTAAAAGTTCTATTATATCACATATATATTATATATAATACTTATCATCATTATATTCAAAGTCGTGCAACGCTAAGCTTTATTCATTTTACGATTAATCTTTTACTAGCAGGACTCGTGGAAATTCCACAACACACTAAAAATTGAGAGGTACTTTCCTCATCTCTCCCTCTTTCACCCTTCTACCAGATCAGAGTTATTACGACGGTTAGTTTTAAACGCCATGGTTATTGGGCAGGAGACTGCAACCAGTATGCATCAGCTAAAAAGCAAAGATATTATATATATATATATATATATATATATATATATATATATATATATATATATATATATATATATATAATGCTGTTCATTTTGAACAATAATAACAGAAAGGGTGAGTGTGCGCAAATTTGCACCATTTTCACTTTCTCTGTATTCTTATCATACACACATTTATCTCATATCTATTTCCACCTATCTATAAATATATGTAAACATGTGTGTATACACACATATGCACACGTACATGAACACACATAAATATATGTTTATATAAAAATATGTGTGTAGGCGCGCACACAGACATACATGCACACACAAATAATTTGTAAACATTTAATATTTGGCTTTTTCTGTCAGACCGCCTCCCCCCCCCCCCTGGCTTTCCCTCCCTCCTCGAGCCTAAAACAATTCGATTGCCTGATTCGATCAGTATCATATGATCACCTTTGCTCCCGTTTACCCCTTGCCTTGTTTGTCAAAGCAAGTGGCTTGCTGGCATCTTCGGCACTACAGGCCACTTTCAAGAGTCGTTCTGTATGTAAAAAAAGCGAAATGCAAGCAGGGTGATCTTCCTGTTGATGGTCCAAGTTCTCTCAGCCCTTCAGGCATGTATACTTAACGTTTGACTTTGGCCCTTAAGTCAGTTTAAGTTCAGCCAGATTGGGTCGATGCTCGGCCATCTTTCCCTGGCTTTTTACAGGGCATGTAAACTGCTCTGTAAATAAATGTTTTCAAATCAAAACAAATCTCGGGGATTCCCATCAACCATTTCCTTTTTCTAATAAGGGAAAGGTGTGATAATCAATAAAAATCAAATAGCAAATCGGTAAAAACAACGTAGTGTGTATCTTAGGGCCTTTGGTTTCAGGCTTGTCGGCGAAAAGAAAGTTTTGTTGCACCGCGTTCAATGAGATTCACGACCCCCAATGACCCCTTTTGACTCCACTGCCCGAGGAGCGTTGTCGCAGAGAAACTTTTATTTTAAAGAGACTTTCAAATTACGATTGCAGAGAAACTTTTATTTTCAAGAGACTATAAAATTACGATTGCAGAGAAACTTTTATTTTCAAGAGACTATAAAATTACGGTTGCGTTAATTGTATATGTACATGGGTGAAAAAGAAACGCTTTTCATGACATGGACAGAGGCGTGAAGCTAAATTGGGACACGATGAAATTGTCTGAAGAGTAAAGATTATCAGGATAAAACGAGTGGGTCCCATTAAGACAATGAGTGCCGTATCAGGGGTCCGAAGAGAGGGACCAACGCAGCAGTATACAATTATAGACATAATACACACTCCGTAATGGAAAGTATCATTGGAGATATTAATAGACTTTTGCTAAAATAACAGCAAAGAATGAGCGTTGTGTTTCATTACGGCTGTTTGTTTACGACTATTGTTATCACTGTTGTTTGCAGCTCCACCGTCTCTTTGGAATACCTCAGACGAAACACACTCAATTTGATAAAAGCACACTTCGCCAATGTGGAAAGTATGACCAGTGCACACCCAGTTTATTTTTGGTGAAGCCTCATTGCACGCGTGAATATACAGGTGCGGTTAACATCTTGTGGGTGTGGTATAGATAAGGACATACCCAACACATTTTGGGTTCCAGCAAATATAGATGAATACTAAAGAGTTGATTGGTTATCTTTTTTTTTAGGTATTTTAAGAACGCGAACATGTCACACTTTAGCTCTCCCGTTATAAGGACTATACTTGGCAAGCCCGACCAATCAAATCAGCGCTAATTGATCTGACTAGACAATCCATCTTTAAGGAGGAACAGGGAGGCTTAAAGTAGGAAGAGGGAGTGAATTTACGGAAGATTTGGGAGTGGGAGGACGTGGTAGCAAAACGGGAAAGGTAGAGGGAGAGAGAGAAAGAAAAGGGAAAGGAGAGAAAAGGCGAGAGGTAGAAGAAGGGTGAAAGCGGGAGAGATGAGGAAAGTACCTCTCAATTTTTAGTGTGTTGTGGAATTTCCACGGGTCCTGCTAGTAAAAGATTAATCGTAAAAATGAATAAAGCTTAGCGTTGTACAACTTTGAATATAATGATGATAAGTATTATATATAATATATATGTGATATAATAGAACTTTTACTTTGGAAGTGATCATGATATGGGGTGAACTCAGACCAATACAAGTTCGATATAAGAGAGTTCAACAGTATTTATTTATCTATTTGTTTGTTCTTATCTTTTATTTCTTTAACATTTCACACACACACACACACACACACACACACACACACACACACACACACACACACACACACACACATATATATATATATATATATATATATATATATATATATATATATATATATAGATAGATAGATAGATAGATCGATAGATCGATAGATAGATAGATAGATAGATAGATAGATATATTACTTTCTGCATTATCTAACATTTAATAAACATCTACTGCATAATGTATGTGCTCTGTTCACATTTTTCCCGAGCGGAAGTTGCAGAGTCTTAAAAACATTTGACATTTGAGCCGAGATGGCATCGTGTAATTCTTTATTTTTGAGCAATTTTGCTTCCGCCTTTTCTTTGCTGCAGCAGAATGGTTATAAAGTTGCAAGGAAATATCAGACCTGAATGTAGGACACTTCTTATCAAAACATGACGAGGAGGGGACACCCGAGAAGGTTGAAAGGCACTGGTTTAGATACAGAAGCTAGAAAACTTCAGCTGTCAAATTGACCAAGCGCCCAATGAAAGATAAACTGAAGGCGAGTCAAAGTTGCTTTTGCAGAGAACGGCTGCAATAAAGGCTTTAGCAAAAACGATGCTACGCCCCTATGAGTAAGAGGTCTCTGTCGAAGGAGATCCAATGCCAAGGTCACAGCCTTTGCTTGAAGGACAAAGGAGATCCAATGCCTTTGCTTGAAGGACAAAGGAGATCCAATGCCTTTGCTTGAAGGACAAAGGAGATCCAATGCCTTTGCTTGAAGGACAAAGGAGATCCAATGCCTTTGCTTGAAGGACGCAGGGAATAGTGACTCAGCAGATTATGGCAAAGCCTGTCTGAGAGAGGCTTCGAGAGGACATCTCCTGGTCAAATTTGAGCCTAACCTAACCTAACCTAACCTCCCCAAATTTCAGGTAATGTAACCTATCGTCGATTAAACTGATTTACGATCAAGTTTATGTGAGAAAACGAAATTTGGAGTCTCCTGGTTAAATTTGAGCCTAACCTAACCTAACCTAACCTAACCTAACCTAACCAACGTAACTTAACCTAACCTCCCCAAATTGCAGGCAATGTAACCTATCGTCGACTAAACTGATTTACGATCAAGTTTATGTGAGAAAACGAAATTTGGAGTCTCCTGGTCAAATTTTGAGCCACACTGGGATACACTGAGTGATCGGTAGACTCTCTACGATAATTGCACAAAGCCAGTAGTTCCAGGACAAGGCGCCACGGGCAGCACCTACGGATGCCGCAGGAATCTAGACTGGAATAAAATCTGTCGTAATGGCCACTCCTTTGTTAATACCATGTTTGGCATTTGGATATAAAACCTTTGTTTTATCTTACGTCGACTAGCATTAATTCGTGAAACAGGCAGTTTTGCACTCCGTTAATAAGCTAGATTCATATGAAATACCACAGAAAAGGCTAGACGAGAAAGGAAATTTACCAGATACCAAAAGAGCTGGTTTGTCCACCTTCAAACATCCTGTGCTTTCTACACGTCATGAGACCGGGGTTCACGCTGCTGTGAGGATGTCATGTGACCCTCGTCACTGGGGTGTAACGGCGAGTATTGCTCAGCGAATCAGTCTGTGCCTACACATACATCATTCCCTTCCTCGGTGACAGACCAAGCCGAGATAAAGAACCTCCGCGGAGAAAATGGTGCCAAGTAATGGCCTTTCAGATGTATGTGTCTGTCTACATGCATGTATGTATATGTATGTGTAGACATGTATATATATATATATATATATATATATATATATATATATATATATATATATATATATATATATATATATATATATATATATATATATATATATATATGTGTGTGTGTGTGTGTGTGTGTGTGTGTGTGTGTGTGTGTGTGTATAAGCATATATACATACATACACATAATTATATATATATAAATATATATATATATGTATATATATATGTATGCATACAGGTAAACACACACACATATATATATATATATATATATATATATATATATATATATATATATATATATTTATATATATATATACACACACATATGTATATGAAACTATGTGTATATGGAAATATATCTATATCTATCTATCTATCTATCTATCTATCTATCTATATATTCATACATACATAAATATATATATATATAAATATATATATATATATATATATATATATATATATATATATATATATATATATGCACACACACGTATGTACATATATATACACATATATATTTATATAAGTATATATGTACATATATATATACATATATTATATATGTATGTATTATATATATATATATATATGTATGTATGTATGTATATATATATATATATATATATATATATATATATATATATAATGCACACACACACAAATATATGTACATATATATGTTTATGTATGTATATGTATATATGTATACATGCATATATATATATATATATATATATATATATATATATATATATAAATATATATGTATATATATGTGTGTGTGTGTGTGTTTAATATATGTGTATATATGTATATCTATATATGTACTTGTGTATGTATGTGTGTATGTATGTATGAGTATATGTGTGTATGCATTTATGTATGTATGTACGCATGCATGTGGAAT
>NC_091583.1:1677546-1680046 GCF_042767895.1 Penaeus vannamei | reverse complement strand
CTATGATTTGAGGCTTTTAACCAATAAGACCCACAAAACCTCCAGCTTGTCTTCCCCCCCAGCTGCAGTAAAGGCCTGCTCTCTCAAGTTTCACCAAGGCAAATATTGGATGCTGGCTTTTTTAAGAGCTTAATTTTACACATCAGAAATTGCATAGATCATTGCTATATATCAACTATGTAGAATATCATTAGAGAAGAGGATTGAAAAAATTATCAGTTACCCCATACATTAGATATATTTAGATGTATAAATAGTAAAAAGACTATGATATCTCCTTTGTGAAGGGCATGACTAGAGCTGTCATGATGCAGTGATGTATGATATATACACGTTTTGACTCGCTCTAGTGAGTGAGAAGGTGGGCTGGCTGTATACGGCACACTCCCTTCTGTAAAGGCTAGACCGTTGTTTAATTATTACATCACAGAAAATTCTGGACTCATTGTGATAGGGATACACCAGTAAATAACTGTTACACAATAGTATGGTATATAGAGGGGGAGAGGGAAAGGTGGTGGGATAGCTAGTTGAAATATGCCATACAGTACGGATAATACTGCTTCACTCTTGCTAGTGTCCAGACGCAAGAAGAAAGCGGTGTTAATCATGTTTATATGATCAGAGAGGGGGACCTACAATAGGAATGGAGTAAGGAATAGTATTCTAGGGGTTGTTGGAGGAAACTTGCCAATCAGTGCCAGTTATATTAGGTGACAAGACGTATGTCTCATTGATAACGAAAAAATGTGTGGGTAAGAAAAACCTACCAGTTTATTGGCAGAGATCTATTAAAGCAAACAAAATCTTATTGTTGTTATCCTTCTCAGGTACGTCCTGGAGTGTGAAAAGTGTGGAATCATCTATCGGAGCCGCCAGTATTGGTATGGAAATGAGTCTCCTGACCGATCTGTTGTGAAGGAAGAGTACCAGCATGTGTGGCCAGGGAGTATCATGGGTAGTGCAGCTCATGCAGGTCGGCAGGTATGTTTTCAGAAATGTTAAGGTCTAGGTTAGATAGCGGTCTTTGGCTAAGCATGGTTGAAATGAGTGAAGTAATTGGGCATAAGATTGCTTGTTGTGTGAGAGGCATTACAAAGTGTTTGTATGTAACTATAAGGACTATATATTCGTGATTCAGGTCATATCATTATATAAACATAATGACTATTCACATAAGGTCCTGGAAGGTGTTGCTGCTTTGGGGTCAGCACTGTCTACCATCTCAGCGCCTCCAGCCAAGGTGGTGTCATCTTGGCTCACGGATCAGGTCAACCCAGCTTACTGGACTCCAAATCATCTCTGCACAGTACGTCATGATGGAGGAAGTGTTATTTTTGTTTGTTTTGAATTTTGTTGTACATTGGTATATAATCCTTTAAGTTGAATAAAATGGATATCATTCCTGTGAAAAGGATAACTGCAAGTATCATTGGAAATAAAAGTGTTAGAATGACATGTAATATTAACAAATTGGTGCATGGTGTATGTACCTTCGCCTGTAGGTTTGTTTTCCCTAATTTGTTTATACATAGAAGGCTTAGTCACCACAGAATTCCTTAATAGGCCCTCCTGACCTCACCTCTTTACCCCATTCCTTGATTTTTTTAAAGGTTTTATTTCTGTACTGTTATAGATATTAATGTTATTGACATTATTGTGATTATAACATTATTAACAATATTAATAGTAATACAAAAAACTCATCTTCCAAAATTCAAGGAATAGGGTAAACAGGTGAGATCTGGTAGATCTAGTAGTGGACTTCTAGGTGACTAAGCATTTGCAGTGCCATCTATAGGTTACCAAAATTGATTAACTAAAATAATAATGGACATGACATGTATACATGCTATCCTGGTGTCAGTGAATGTATGCAGTTTCAGCCAAAATGAAATGTTTCCTGAAAACTGAGATTTATTATTTTCTGCAGCACTGTAAGCTGTGTCATGAACCCCTGACCACCATTCACCACTGCCGTAAGTGTGGTGAGGGATTCTGCGATGCCTGTTCAGATGCTACAATGCCAGTACCAGAAAGGGGCTGGGGAGATGAGCCTGTCAGGGTGTGTAAGAACTGCCTTCAATCCAGAAAAAACCTGGAGGAGCAGGCTGAAGGTATGGTTGTAGTTCATGTTGTATTACCTTTTAATTTTGCTTTATAGGGTGGGAGTATGTGATAGTCTTATCTTTACATTTGATTTTTTTATATATATGTGACAGATGGAAAAGAGAATAGGGTATTACGATACCAATTTGTGCATTTTGAGGTATGACTAGGTTTTCATTCACTGTTGTTTCATTCAGTAGCATTACTGCTTAGAATAATAAAACTTTCATAAGGTAACTTTTTAATTAGTAGGGTATATTATAAGTACCCCAAAAAATGGATATTGTTTTTGATTATTTCAAATTTCTTATCCAGATGTGTATGAAATGATATGTAGTTGGTTATTGAGTTTTGTTGACTTAATTTATTTTGGAAATGGATTGAGACTTTG
>NC_091583.1:1667546-1672546 GCF_042767895.1 Penaeus vannamei | reverse complement strand
TATTCTGAAGCAAATTCAAGGAATAGATCTTAGATATACCTTGTAATTGAATCCTTGATAACAAGTTCTTGTGAAGCAATCTACGAGTTAACAACAATGACAAACTAAATGGACAATGGATAATTCACGTATCTGCCCTAATGGGTTGAAGGGTAGATTTGAAATTAGTATTGTTAATGTTGCAATGAGTCTGCTAACTGGAGACTTGTTTTCCAAGATGTGTTTTCCTCCGATTTCAGGGTTTTATTAGGTTACTTTTCATCTTTATAGTGTTGGTTTATATGATGTGTAAAAGGAATTAAATCTTGTGTTTCACAAGGAAGACTGGAAATGTATATGTGCATACTTGATGTCTGTAAAGCCACTCCTAAGTTATCATTATATAAGGATGTAGTATAGAAGAAAGAAAAAGAAAGAAAGACTAAAGTATGTAATATGATTCTTATAGAACACAAGATGGTTACTAGGCAGAGAATTTTTTTTTTTTTTTTTTTTTTTTTTTTTTTTTTTTTAATATGATGGTTTAAAGATTATATATAAATGAAAGAGGGTATGAAGATACTGATGCTTAACATGATTTGATGCAAAAGACCTAGTTTAGAAGTCTCATCTGGGGTTTATGATGGGAGAACTTGAACATCACTAAGTCTTAAGTAGGTTAGGGAACCAGACCTGACAACCAAAGTCATTAGTACACTCCACATAGATCCTGTTGTTGTTGCGTTTTTACTTTGAAGTTACTGTGGATTTTGAGAGTGAAGTACAAATGTTTTAATTTTTATCTTTATCCACAGTACTCATATCACACTAGACATATTTTGATAGCTTAACTTCTGAAAAAAAAAGATTTATCACTGTACTGTCTTGGATATTGTCAAAACATGCCCAGATTTTTTTCCTTTTTTCCTCACATTAATTTTTTTTTTGAAAAGTGCCTCATGATTAATGATGTCAATAGTTATTAGACTGGTGGAAATAGCATCAGAGAAAGTAAACCGTCCTTGAATGTAATTTTTTGGAATTCCGTGTAATCATTTTTGGGCACATGTCTTTTAGCAGTGGCTCTTGTCAAAATTGATGGAAATCTAGTACAATCCCTAAACCAATATTTCCCTTTATCTCTATACTAAATGTCTTTTTTTTTGTCATGAATTTCTGTGCACATGGAAATTTTAGCAGAATTTTGGAGAGCCTGGAGGAAACCCCTGCCAGGTCTATGCGATATTGCTGTTTCATACGCGCATATGTGAAGGAAGTGAAATGTTCGGAAACAGCTCATGAGGCACCTTAGAGCCTTTATTTACAGTCTGCTGTAGGTGATCGACCTGTTTCTCATTTCTAATGCTCATTATATTTATTGATTTTTCTTTTTTTCTCATTTTGGAATTATAAGAACATTCTGTGTGATGTTGATGTATTGCTCCTAACCTACCACAGTTGAAGTTGTTTAATTTTTTGCAGCATTGCTTCTCGTAGTCTGGTGGTTTTGCTTAACACTGCCAAATATAGACATCAGTTGGAGGCGTGTAAACAAAAAAGTAATGTAAAATTCCACAGTGAATGACTTGGGAAGCTCAAGATCAGTGTGTTTGTATTGTACTTAACCAAACATCTAATCTATAAGTAGTTTGTTCCTGTAACCTTGTTTTAATTAGATTGGAAATCATAGGTTCAGATTCGTTGTTTTTTTTTTTCCATTGAAAAAATGGGAATAGCATGTTGATTTTGTTATGTGTAGATAGACATGCATTTTTGTTTTGCAGTAGAATAAATATATACACTTTGGAAATTGAGTAAATATAGGCTGTGTTTGTGATGTAATTTTGTTGATTAATAATTGTGTATGGTCTCATTATTTTCTCATATCAGTAGCAGATTCATGTTTCATAACTCTTTATAGCTTTTCTGTTGGAAGTCTTCCCTTGCATTACACACTAAACTGAATGTATATATTCATTTATGTCATGCAAGTAACTTTGTAACACAGACATCCTCCCCTCTCTTTCTCTCTCTCTCGGTAACATGGAAAGGAAAGAGCAATGGTTTTGTTATTAGTAATAGAGAAAAAATATCCATATTTGCATAAAGAATAACAACATGTTTCTAAAAACTATTGTAAGTACACAGAAACTGATTCAGATTTATTGTTACTAACATTCAGAAACAATTACAGATTTATAGAAACAACTTCAGATTTGTACACAGAAGTAGAAATAGTTGCAGAAACAGCTACAGATTTACAAACTGACTTTTAAAAAATAAAGACATACTGATTTACTTACTAATTTACCGGGACAACAAATTTGCAGAAAGATTTACATATATATGATAGTGCTGCAGATTTACAGTACAACAGATTTACAGAAATACTAGACTGAAAACAAGTAGAAATTTGTAGAGTAACCTGATATAAACTGAATGATCAGAAAGTAGACTTTGACGATTTAACAATTGATTTACACTTAATTGATTACTAAACTACTATTCGTGTGTGATAACAACGTTAAGAAAGATTTTTTTTTGTTATATACTTGAATAAAGGGCAATCTAGGATTGATGTACTTACTGTTTTCTTCTTCATAATTTCTCCTTTTTATGTTCTTTTATTGTATTCAAATGCCCTCAACTTTGTCCCAGGTGTTAGGATATGCTTGTTTTAGTTATTTACCGATTGATTTTGCTTTCTTTTTATTATTTAGAAAAGAAATTATCTGAAAAACACGTTAGGATTTTGTATTCTTGTTATATTTCTTCTTTTTATTATTATTCTTTTTATTATTATTATTATTATTATTATTATTATTTTATTATCATTATTTTTATTATTATTATTCAATCTTAGTTATTTTTTCATTTATACGTTTTTTTGTTATTTTTTTCGTTTCTCTCATTGTTAAAATTATTGCTCTCTCTGGTCTCTACTCAAACATATCTGGACACTTACTTTGTAGGGAAGTTACCAAGCAACTTACCATGTATGCTTAGTGTTCGTCATTATTTTTCCCAATATATCAGTATTTTCTGTAGAACTAATTTTTGTCAGTGGTAGTTGTGGTTTTATCTTCCTTTTGGCTTGAGGTAGTAAATCTGCTGGTTGTTAGATGTTAACAATATTAGATGATTGTCATCTATGTTTAATATTAACATGTGAGAGAAGGAAAATATGGAAAAAAAGTGGTTTCCTGGAAAGCCTCTGAATATTATAGAAATAGAATAAAAAGTAAAAAAGACAAAAGATGAAATAATTTTAAAAAGATAGATATAGATCGATAGGAAAATGTGTGGGTAATATAGCGGTGTATGACTTGCGTTTGAACTGTGATTTATGGTATGAGGAGATTAATACTTTTTCCTTGATTTTAAAGCTTCAAGAAGTAATTGGTCTGTGTATTGTAATATAGCATAAGTAAGTGTAAGACATACATTGTCTTATTTCTTGAAGTACAGATATATAATGTAGTAGTGTCTCTTATTTTTACCATGAGTATATCACAACAGAAAAAAACAAACAAAAAAAGTAGAATAAATATGTAAAAAAAAAAGAGAGAAAAAAATATGTAATCTTTTATTAGTGTGGGATGGTTTGGTTCAAGCTCCCTCTGAAGTAAAAGGGACCAAAAACAAAAAAAAGAAAAGGAATAAAAAAAGGATTAAAAACAAGCTGAATTTGCAAAAGGATCATTGATTTGTTAAAGTGACAGCATTGCCAGGTGATATGGTGTGTGATTTGTCCTCTGTTCCATTTTAAAGAAACTTTAGAAAGAGCTTGATTTTAATGGAATTGTCAGATTGTGTACTCATATAGTTGAATGCCATTCTTTTGATTCACGTTTGAGTTCTCAGGAAGGCTAGGACGAATTTCTTGGCCACATTTGCTCGTGTGTGTCCATATTAGGTATGAGACCCTTTCGCTAGTGAAAGGGGACTTGTTGAATATTTTGGTTAGTTAACAGTCAAGGTTGAAGAATTTTTCCGAATTATATATTGTTAAATAGAGATAACCAATATATTGTATTTAGCTGAAGATTTACACCAAATGCAGCACTCATCATTGCTTGGAAAGAATCTATCAGGGTTGTACATATTTGCCTTTTTAAGGAAAATTTTAATGAGCAAGGTTTACTGTTAATTTGTGTTGGAAAAAATCTGTATAGGAAAAATCTTTTCACACTTGGAAATCTTCATGAGTAAATATTTACGCTTCTTGTTAATAGGGTAGAGGGATGTCATTTCTACATTCAGAATGGGAGAATCCTTTAAATAGGGATTGTTTTATATAGAGAAGTATCTCCAAAGGTGTTGTATGTTGAGGTCTACTTTGGCAGTATATTATTTCTACCATGTTGAATAATATTTGGATGGGACCGCAGTATCACTTGGCACATGCAGATATTTTTATGCAGAAAAGTGTTAACTGAACATACAGAATAGATTCATATTATGCTTTCATAAGAGGAGAATGGTTTTCTTATATCTATACTAGTTTGGTGTCTAGCTAGATGGGTTGTATATAGCAAGACCAAATAAGTATATAATTAATAAAAACGATGTATGGATACAGTTCATTCCTGACTTGTGGGCTAAAATTATTTGCTCTTTGATTAGCATGGATTATATCTTCAAATTTCTAAGTCTAGGGATAACATCAATATAGTAGAATCTCTCAAAATTATGGATAATTTATGACCCACATCTAGATGTTTCTACTAAACTTGTACATGACATTGTACCCTAATAAAGGTAAATATCTCCAATATAATCTAAGTTCATGAAAATATCATGAGCTCCTACTGTTAAGTCTAGCTGATATTATAAAAGTTGTAGAGCCAAATACTTCTGGAATTTCAGCATTGCCTCATGGTATCAAGAAGAGGCAGTTACCCAGAATGTACTGTAAAGCAAGGTGTAGCCCATAATCAGCCAATATAGACGCATGTAAAGATCTCAAAGGTATATTGTGTTTTCTTATGTGTATTTTTTTTTTCGTTGGGCTTTCAGCA
>NC_091583.1:1630046-1650046 GCF_042767895.1 Penaeus vannamei | reverse complement strand
TATTTGTAATTCCTCTATTTCTGTTTGGTATTTGTAATTCCTCTATTTCTGTTTGGTATTTGTAATTCCTCTATTTCTGTTTGGTATTTGTCATTTTATCTATTTCTGTTTGGTATTTGTAATTTCTCTCTTTCTGTTTGGTATTTGTAATTCCTCTATTTCTGTTTGGTATTTGTAATTCCTCTATTTCTGTTTGGTATTTGTCATTCCTCTATTTCTGTTTGGTATTTGTAATTTCTCTATTTCTGTTTGGTATTTGTAATTCCTCTATTTCTGTTTGGTATTTGTCATTTCTCTATTTCTGTTTGGTATTTGTCATTCCTCTATTTCTGTTTGGTATTTGTAATTCCTCTATTTCTGTTTGGTATTTGTCATTCCTCTATTTCTGTTTGGTATTTGTAATTCCTCTATTTCTGTTTGGTATTTGTCATTTCTCTATTTCTGTTTGGTATTTGTAATTCCTCTCTTTCTGTTTGGTATTTGTCATTTCTCTATTTCTGTTTGGTATTTGTAATTCCTCTATTTCTGTTTGGTATTTGTAATTCCTCTATTTCTGTTTGGTATTTGTAATTCCTCTATTTCTGTTTGGTATTTGTCATTCCTCTATTTCTGTTTGGTATTTGTAATTCCTCTATTTCTGTTTGGTATTTGTAATTCCTCTATTTCTGTTTGGTATTTGTAATTCCTCTCTTTCTGTTTGGTATTTGTCATTTCTCTATTTCTGTTTGGTATTTGTAATTCCTCTATTTCTGTTTGGTATTTGTAATTTCTCTATTTCTGTTTGGTATTTGTAATTCCTCTATTTCTGTTTGGTATTTGTCATTTCTCTATTTCTGTTTGGTATTTGTAATTCCTCTATTTCTGTTTGGTATTTGTCATTCCTCTATTTCTGTTTGGTATTTGTAATTCCTCTATTTCTGTTTGGTATTTGTAATTTATCTATTTCTGTTTGGTATTTGTCATTTCTCTATTTCTGTTTGGTATTTGTAATTCCTCTATTTCTGTTTGGTATTTGTAATTTCTCTATTTCTGTTTGGTATTTGTTATTTCTCTATTTCTGTTTGGTATTTGTTATTTCTCTATTTCTGTTTGGTATTTGTAATTTCTCTATTTCTGTTTGGTATTTGTAATTCCTCTCTTTCTGTTTGGTATTTGTCATTTCTCTATTTCTGTTTGGTATTTGTAATTTCTCTATTTCTGTTTGGTATTTGTTATTTCTCTATTTCTGTTTGGTATTTGTAATTTCTCTATTTCTGTTTGGTATTTGTAATTCCTCTATTTCTGTTTGGTATTTGTAATTTCTCTATTTCTGTTTGGTATTTGTAATTCCTCTATTTCTGTTTGGTATTTGTTATTTCTCTATTTCTGTTTGGTATTTGTAATTTCTCTATTTCTGTTTGGTATTTGTAATTCCTCTATTTCTGTTTGGTATTTGTTATTTCTCTATTTCTGTTTGGTATTTGTTATTTCTCTATTTCTGTTTGGTATTTGTAATTTCTCTATTTCTGTTTGGTATTTGTTATTTCTCTATTTCTGTTTGGTATTTGTACTTTCTCTATTTCTGTTTGGTATTTGTAATTCCTCTATTTCTGTTTGGTATTTGTAATTTCTCTATTTCTGTTTGCTATTTGTCATTTCTCTATTTCTGTTTGGTATTTGTCATTTCTCTATTTCTGTTTGGTATTTGTAATTCCTCTATTTCTGTTTGGTATTTGTAATTTCTCTATTTCTGTTTGGTATTTGTCATTTCTCTATTTCTGTTTGGTATTTGTAATTCCTCTATTTCTGTTTGGTATTTGTAATTTCTCTATTTCTGTTTGGTATTTGTCATTTCTCTATTTCTGTTTGGTATTTGTAATTCCTCTATTTCTGTTTGGTATTTGTAATTTCTCTATTTCTGTTTGGTATTTGTAGTTTCTCTATTTCTGTTTGGTATTTGTAATTCCTCTATTTCTGTTTGGTATTTGTAATTTCTCTATTTCTGTTTGGTATTTGTCATTTCTCTATATCTGTTTGGTATTTGTCATTTCTCTATTTCTGTTTGGTATTTGTAATTCCTCTATTTCTGTTTGGTATTTGTAATTCCTCTATTTCTGTTTGGTATTTGTAATTCCTCTATTTCTGTTTGGTATTTGTAATTCCTCTATTTCTGTTTGGTATTTGTAATTTCTCTATTTCTGTTTGGTATTTGTAATTCCTCTCTTTCTGTTTGGTATTTGTCATTTCTCTATTTCTGTTTGGTATTTGTAATTCCTCTATTTCTGTTTGGTATTTGTAATTCCTCTATTTCTGTTTGGTATTTTTGATTTCTCTATTTCTGTTTGGTATTTGTAATTCCTCTCTTTCTGTTTGGTATTTGTCATTTCTCTATTTCTGTTTGGTATTTGTAATTCCTCTATTTCTGTTTGGTATTTGTCATTTCTCTATTTCTGTTTGGTATTTGTAATTCCTCTATTTCTGTTTGGTATTTGTAATTCCTCTATTTCTGTTTGGTATTTGTAATTCCTCTATTTCTGTTTGGTATTTGTCATTTCTCTATTTCTGTTTGGTATTTGTAATTCCTCTATTTCTGTTTGGTATTTGTAATTTCTCTATTTCTGTTTGGTATTTGTAATTCCTCTATTTCTGTTTGGTATTTGTAATTCCTCTATTTCTGTTTGGTATTTGTCATTTCTCTATTTCTGTTTGGTATTTGTAATTCCTCTATTTCTGTTTGGTATTTGTAATTCCTCTATTTCTGTTTGGTATTTGTAATTCCTCTATTTCTGTTTGGTATTTGTAATTTCTCTATTTCTGTTTGGTATTTGTAATTCCTCTATTTCTGTTTGGTATTTGTAATTTCTCTCTTTCTGTTTGGTATTTGTAATTTCTCTATTTCTGTTTGGTATTTGTATTTTCTCTATTTCTGTTTGGTATTTGTCATTTCTCTGTATCTGTTTGGTATTTGTCATTTCTCTATTTCTGTTTGGTATTTGTAATTTCTCTATTTCTGTTTGGTATTTGTAATTCCTCTATTTCTGTTTGGTATTTGTAATTCCTCTATTTCTGTTTGGTATTTGTCATTTCTCTATTTCTGTTTGGTATTTGTAATTCCTCTATTTCTGTTTGGTATTTGTAATTCCTCTATTTCTGTTTGGTATTTGTCATTTCTCTATTTCTGTTTGGTATTTGTAATCTCTCTATTTCTGTTTGGTATTTGTCATTTCTCTATTTCTGTTTGGTATTTGTAATTTCTCTATTTCTGTTTGGTATTTCTAATTCCTCTATTTCTGTTTGGTATTTGTAATTTCTCTATTTCTGTTTGGTATTTGTCATTTCTCTATTTCTGTTTGGTATTTGTAATTCCTCTATTTCTGTTTGGTATTTGTAATTCCTCTATTTCTGTTTGGTATTTGTCATTTCTCTATTTCTGTTTGGTATTTGTAATTCCTCTATTTCTGTTTGGTATTTGTCATTTCTCTCTTTCTGTTTGGTATTTGTAATTCCTCTATTTCTGTTTGGTATTTGTCATTTCTCAATTTCTGTTTGGTATTTGTAATTCCTCTATTTCTGTTTGGTATTTGTAGTTTCTCTATTTCTGTTTGGTATTTGTAATTCCTCTATTTCTGTTTGGTATTTGTAATTCCTCTATTTCTGTTTGGTATTTGTAATTTCTCTATTTCTGTTTGGTATTTGTAATTCCTCTATTTCTGTTTGGTATTTGTAATTCCTCTATTTCTGTTTGGTATTTGTAATTTCTCTATTTCTGTTTGGTATTTGTAATTCCTCTATTTCTGTTTGGTATTTGTAATTCCTCTATTTCTGTTTGGTATTTGTAATTTCTCTATTTCTGTTTGGTATTTGTAATTCCTCTATTTCTGTTTGGTATTTGTAATTCCTCTATTTCTGTTTGGTATTTGTAATTCCTCTATTTCTGTTTGGTATTTGTAATTCCTCTATTTCTGTTTGGTATTTGTAATTCCTCTATTTCTGTTTGGTATTTGTAATTTCTCTATTTCTGTTTGGTATTTGTCATTTCTCTATTTCTGTTTGGTATTTGTAATTCCTCTATTTCTGTTTGGTATTTGTAATTCCTCTATTTCTGTTTGGTATTTGTAATTCCTCTATTTCTGTTTGGTATTTGTAATTCCTCTATTTCTGTTTGGTATTTGTCATTTCTCTATTTCTGTTTGGTATTTGTAATTCCTCTATTTCTGTTTGGTATTTGTAATTCCTCTATTTCTGTTTGGTATTTGTAATTCCTCTATTTCTGTTTGGTATTTGTAATTCCTCTATTTCTGTTTGGTATTTGTCATTTCTCTATTTCTGTTTGGTATTTGTAATTCCTCTATTTCTGTTTGGTATTTGTAATTCCTCTATTTCTGTTTGGTATTTGTAATTCCTCTATTTCTGTTTGGTATTTGTAATTCCTCTATTTCTGTTTGGTATTTGTAATTCCTCTATTTCTGTTTGGTATTTGTA
The DNA here is from genome assembly GCF_042767895.1 of Penaeus vannamei. Classification (NCBI taxonomy): domain Eukaryota; kingdom Metazoa; phylum Arthropoda; class Malacostraca; order Decapoda; family Penaeidae; genus Penaeus; species Penaeus vannamei. Next base: position 1,645,585 of record NC_091583.1, on the reverse strand, counting down.
ATTCCTCTATTTCTGTTTGGTATTTGTAATTCCTCTATTTCTGTTTGGTATTTGTAATTCCTCTATTTCTGTTTGGTATTTGTCATTTCTCTATTTCTGTTTGGTATTTGTAATTCCTCTATTTCTGTTTGGTATTTGTAATTCCTCTATTTCTGTTTGGTATTTGTAATTCCTCTATTTCTGTTTAGTATTTGTAATTCCTCTATTTCTGTTTGGTATTTGTAATTCCTCTATTTCTGTTTGGTATTTGTAATTCCTCTATTTCTGTTTGGTATTTGTAATTCCTCTATTTCTGTTTGGTATTTGTAATTCCTCTATTTCTGTTTGGTATTTGTAATTCCTCTATTTCTGTTTGGTATTTGCAATTCCTCTATTTCTGTTTGGTATTTGTAATTCCTCTATTTCTGTTTGGTATTTGTAATTTCTCTATTTCTGTTTGGTATTTGTCATTTCTCTATTTCTGTTTGGTATTTGTAATTTCTCTATTTCTGTTTGGTATTTGTAATTCCTCTATTTCTGTTTGGTATTTGTAATTCCTCTATTTCTGTTTGGTATTTGTAATTCCTCTATTTCTGTTTGGTATTTGTAATTCCTCTATTTCTGTTTGGTATTTGTAATTCCTCTATTTCTGTTTGGTATTTGTCATTTCTCTATTTCTGTTTGGTATTTGTAATTTCTCTATTTCTGTTTGGTATTTTTAATTTCTCTATTTCTGTTTGGTATTTGTCATTTCTCTATTTCTGTTTGGTATTTGTAATTCCTCTATTTCTGTTTGGTATTTGTCATTTCTCTATTTCTGTTTGGTATTTGTAATTCCTCTATTTCTGTTTGGTATTTGTAATTCCTCTATTTCTGTTTGGTATTTGTAATTTCTCTATTTCTGTTTGGTATTTGTAATTTCTCTCTTTCTGTTTGGTATTTGTAATTTCTCTATTTCTGTTTGGTATTTGTAATTCCTCTATTTCTGTTTGGTATTTGTCATTTCTCTATTTCTGTTTGGTATTTGTCATTTCTCTATTTCTGTTTGGTATTTGTCATTTCTCTATTTCTGTTTGGTATTTGTAATTCCTCTATTTCTGTTTGGTATTTGTAATTCCTCTATTTCTGTTTGGTATTTGTAATTCCTCTATTCCTCTATTTCTGTTTGGTATTTGTAATTCCTCTATTTCTGTTTGGTATTTGTCATTCCTCTATTTCTGTTTGGTATTTGTCATTTCTCTATTTCTGTTTGGTATTTGTCTTTCTCTATTTCTGTTTGGTATTTGTAATTTCTCTATTTCTGTTTGGTATTTGTAATTTCTCTATTTCTGTTTGGTATTTGTCATTTCTCTATTTCTGTTTGGTATTTGTAATTCCTCTATTTCTGTTTGGTATTTGTAATTTCTCTATTTCTGTTTGGTATTTGTAATTCCTCTATTTCTGTTTGGTATTTGTAATTTCTCTATTTCTGTTTGGTATTTGTAATTCCTCTATTTCTGTTTGGTATTTGTCATTCCTCTCTTTCTGTTTGGTATTTGTCATTTCTCTATTTCTGTTTGGTATTTGTAATTCCTCTATTTCTGTTTGGTATTTGTAATTTCTCTATTTCTGTTTGGTATTTGTAATTTCTCTATTTCTGTTTGGTATTTGTAATTCCTCTATTTCTGTTTGGTATTTGTAATTCCTCTATTTCTGTTTGGTATTTGTAATTCCTCTATTTCTGTTTGGTATTTGTAATTTCTCTATTTCTGTTTGGTATTTGTAATTCCTCTATTTCTGTTTGGTATTTGTAATTTCTCTATTTCTGTTTGGTATTTGTAATTTCTCTATTTCTGTTTGGTATTTGTAATTTCTGTATTTCTGTTTGGTATTTGTAATTCCTCTATTTCTGTTTGGTATTTGTAATTTCTCTATTTCTGTTTGGTATTTATAATTCCTCTATTTCTGTTTGGTATTTGTAATTTCTCTATTTCTTTATCGTATTTGTAATTCCTCTATTTCTGTTTGGTATTTGTAATTTCTCTGTATCTGTTTGGTATTTGTAATTCCTCTATTTCTGTTTGGTATTTGTAATTCCTCTATTTCTGTTTGGTATTTGTAATTTCTCTATTTCTGTTTGGTATTTGTCATTTCTCTATTTCTGTTTGGTATTTGTCATTTCTCTATTTCTGTTTGGTATTTGAAATTTCTCTCTTTCTGTTTGGTATTTGTAATTTCTCTATTTCTGTTTGGTATTTGTCATTCCTCTATTTCTGTTTGGTATTTGTAATTCCTCTCTTTCTGTTTGGTATTTGTAATTCCTCTATTTCTGTTTGGTATTTGTAATTTCTCTATTTCTGTTTGGTATTTGTCATTTCTCTCTTTCTGTTTGGTATTTGTCATTCCTCTATTTCTGTTTGGTATTTGTCATTCCTCTATTTCTGTTTGGTATTTGTAATTCCTCTATTTCTGTTTGGTATTTGTAATTCCTCTATTTCTGTTTGGTATTTGTAATTCCTCTATTTCTGTTTGGTATTTGTAATTCCTCTATTTCTGTTTGGTATTTCTAATTTCTCTATTTCTGTTTGGTATTTGTAATTCCTCTATTTCTGTTTGGTATTTGTAATTCCTCTATTTCTGTTTGGTATTTGTAATTCCTCTATTTCTGTTTGGTATTTGTAATTCCTCTATTTCTGTTTGGTATTTGTAATTTCTCTATTTCTGTTTGGTATTTGTAATTTCTCTCTTTCTGTTTGGTATTTGTAATTCCTCTATTTCTGTTTGGTATTTGTAATTTCTCTATTTCTGTTTGGTATTTGTAATTCCTCTATTTCTGTTTGGTATTTGTCATTTCTCTATTTCTGTTTGGTATTTGTCATTTCTCTATTTCTGTTTGGTATTTGTAATTCCTCTATTTCTGTTTGGTATTTGTCATTTCTCTATTTCTGTTTGGTATTTGTCATTCCTCTATTTCTGTTTGGTATTTGTAATTCCTCTATTTCTGTTTGGTATTTGTAATTCCTCTATTTCTGTTTGGTATTTGTAATTCCTCTATTTCTGTTTGGTATTTGTAATTCCTCTATTTCTGTTTGGTATTTGTAATTTCTCTATTTCTGTTTGGTATTTGTAATTCCTCTATTTCTGTTTGGTATTTGTAATTCCTCTATTTCTGTTTGGTATTTGTCATTTCTCTATTTCTGTTTGGTATTTGTAATTCCTCTATTTCTGTTTGGTATTTGTCATTTCTCTATTTCTGTTTGGTATTTGTAATTTCTCTATTTCTGTTTGGTATTTGTAATTTCTCTATTTCTGTTTGGTATTTGTAATTCCTCTATTTCTGTTTGGTATTTGTAATTCCTCTATTTCTGTTTGGTATTTGTAATTTCTCTATTTCTGTTTGGTATTTGTAATTCCTCTATTTCTGTTTGGTATTTGTCATTTCTCTATTTCTGTTTGGTATTTGTAATTTCTCTATTTCTGTTTGGTATTTGTAATTCCTCTATTTCTGTTTGGTATTTGTAATTTCTCTATTTCTGTTTGGTATTTGTAATTTCTCTATTTCTGTTTGGTATTTGTAATTCCTCTATTTCTGTTTGGTATTTGTAATTCCTCTATTTCTGTTTGGTATTAGTAATTCCTCTATTTCTGTTTGGTATTTGTAATTCCTCTATTTCTGTTTGGTATTTGTAATTTCTCTATTTCTGTTTGGTATTTGTAATTCCTCTATTTCTGTTTGGTATTTGTAATTCCTCTATTTCTGTTTGGTATTTGTAATTTCTCTATTTCTCTCTTTCTGTTTGGTATTTGTCATTTCTCTATTTCTGTTTGGTATTTGTAATTTCTCTATTTCTGTTTGGTATTTGTAATTTCTCTATTTCTGTTTGGTATTTGTCATTTCTCTATTTCTGTTTGGTATTTGTAATTCCTCTATTTCTGTTTGGTATTTGTCATTTCTCTATTTCTGTTTGGTATTTGTCATTTCTCTATTTCTGTTTGGTAATTGTAATTCCTCTATTTCTGTTTGGTATTTGTCATTTCTCTATTTCTGTTTGGTATTTGTCATTCCTCTATTTCTGTTTGGTATTTGTCATTTCTCTATTTCTGTTTGGTATTTGTAATTTCTCTATTTCTGTTTGGTATTTGTAATTCCTCTATTTCTGTTTGGTATTTGTAATTCCTCTATTTCTGTTTGGTATTTGTAATTTCTCTATTTCTGTTTGGTATTTGTAATTTCTCTATATCTGTTTGGTATTTGTAATTTCTCTATTTCTGTTTGGTATTTGTAATTCCTCTATTTCTGTTTGGTATTTGTCATTTCTCTATTTCTGTTTGGTATTTGTCATTTCTCTCTTTCTGTTTGGTATTTGTAATTTCTCTATCTCTGTTTGGTATTTGTAATTCCTCTATTTCTGTTTGGTATTTGTAATTTCTCTATTTCTGTTTGGTATTTGTTATTTCTCTATTTCTGTTTGGTATTTGTCATTTCTCTGTATCTGTTTGGTATTTGTAATTTCTCTATTTCTGTTTGGTATTTGTCATTTCTCTGTATCTGTTTGGTATTTGTAATTTCTCTATTTCTGTTTGGTATTTGTCATTTCTCTATTTCTGTTTGGTATTTGTAATTTCTCTATTTCTGTTTGGTATTTGTCATTCCTCTATTTCTGTTTGGTATTTGTCATTTCTCTATTTCTGTTTGGTATTTGTCATTTCTCTATTTCTGTTTGGTATTTGTCATTTCTCTATTTCTGTTTGGTATTTGTCATTTCTCTATTTCTGTTTGGTATTTGTAATTCCTCTATTTCTGTTTGGTATTTGTCATTTCTCTATTTCTGTTTGGTATTTGTAATTCCTCTATTTCTGTTTGGTATTTGTAATTTCTCTATTTCTGTTTGGTATGTGTAATTTCTCTATTTCTGTTTGGTATTTGTAATTCCTCTATTTCTGTTTGGTATTTGTAATTTCTCTATTTCTGTTTGGTATTTGTAATTCCTCTATTTCTGTTTGGTATTTGTAATTCCTCTATTTCTGTTTGGTATTTGTAATTCCTCTATTTCTGTTTGGTATTTGTAATTTCTCTATTTCTGTTTGGTATTTGTAATTCCTCTATTTCTGTTTGGTATTTGTAATTCCTCTATTTCTGTTTGGTATTTGTAATTCCTCTATTTCTGTTTGGTATTTGTCATTTCTCTATTTCTGTTTGGTATTTGTCATTTCTCTATTTCTGTTTGGTATTTGTAATTTCTCTATTTCTGTTTGGTATTTGTAATTCCTCTATTTCTGTTTGGTATTTGTAATTCCTCTATTTCTGTTTGGTATTTGTAATTTCTCTATTTCTGTTTGGTATTTGTAATTTCTCTATTTCTGTTTGGTATTTGTAATTCCTCTATTTCTGTTTGGTATTTGTCATTTCTCTATTTCTGTTTGGTATTTGTAATTTCTCTATTTCTGTTTGGTATTTGTAATTCCTCTATTTCTGTTTGGTATTTGTAATTCCTCTATTTCTGTTTGGTATTTGTAATTTCTCTATTTCTGTTTGGTATTTGTAATTTCTCTATTTCTGTTTGGTATTTGTAATTCCTCTATTTCTGTTTGGTATTTGTCATTTCTCTATTTCTGTTTGGTATTTGTAATTTCTCTATTTCTGTTTGGTATTTGTCATTTCTCTATTTCTGTTTGGTATTTGTAATTTATTTCTGTTTGGTATTTGTCATTCCTCTATTTCTGTTTGGTATTTGTAATTCCTCTATTTCTGTTTGGTATTTGTAATTCCTCTATTTCTGTTTGGTATTTGTAATTCCTCTATTTCTGTTTGGTATTTGTAATTCCTCTATTTCTGTTTGGTATTTGTAATTTCTCTATTTCTGTTTGGTATTTGTAATTTCTCTATTTCTGTTTGGTATTTGTAATTCCTCTATTTCTGTTTGGTATTTGTAATTCCTCTATTTCTGTTTGGTATTTGTAATTTCTCTATTTCTGTTTGGTATTTGTAATTCCTCTATTTCTGTTTGGTATTTGTAGTTTCTCTATTTCTGTTTGGTATTTGTAATTCCTCTATTTCTGTTTGGTATTTGTAATTTCTCTATTTCTGTTTGGTATTTGTAATTTCTCTATTTTTGTTTGGTATTTCTAATTCCTCTATTTCTGTTTGGTATTTGTAATTCCTCTATTTCTGTTTGGTATTTGTCATTTCTCTATTTCTGTTTGGTATTTGTAATTTCTCTATTTCTGTTTGGTATTTGTCATTTCTCTATTTGTGTTTGGTATTTGTAATTTCTCTATTTCTGTTTGGTATTTGTAATTTCTCTCTTTCTGTTTGGTATTTGTAATCCCTCTATTTCTGTTTGGTATTTGTAATTCCTCTATTTCTGTTTGGTATTTGTAATTCCTCTATTTCTGTTTGGTATTTGTAATTTCTCTATTTCTGTTTGGTATTTGTAATTCCTCTATTTCTGTTTGGTATTTGTAATTCCTCTATTTCTGTTTGGTATTTGTAATTCCTCTATTTCTGTTTGGTATTTGTCATTTCTCTATTTCTGTTTGGTATTTGTCATTTCTCTATTTCTGTTTGGTATTTGTAATTTCTCTATTTCTGTTTGGTATTTGTAATTCCTCTACTTCTGTTTGGTATTTGTAATTCCTCTATTTCTGTTTGGTATTTGTCATTTCTCTATTTCTGTTTGGTATTTGTCATTCCTCTATTTCTGTTTGGTATTTGTAATTCCTCTATTTCTGTTTGGTATTTGTAATTTCTCTCTTTCTGTTTGGTATTTGTAATTCCTCTATTTCTGTTTGGTATTTGTAATTTCTCTATTTCTGTTTGGTATTTGTAATTTCTCTATTTCTGTTTGGTATTTGTCATTCCTCTATTTCTGTTTGGTATTTGTAATTTCTCTATTTCTGTTTGGTATTTGTCATTCCTCTATTTCTGTTTGGTATTTGTAATTCCTCTATTTCTGTTTGGTATTTGTAATTCCTCTATTTCTGTTTGGTATTTGTAATTCCTCTATTTCTGTTTGGTATTTGTAATTCCTCTATTTCTGTTTGGTATTTGTAATTCCTCTATTTCTGTCTGGTATTTGTAATTTCTCTACTTCTGTTTGGTATTTGTAATTTCTCTATTTCTGTTTGGTATTTGTAATTTCTCTACTTCTGTTTGGTATTTGTAATTTCTCTATTTCTGTTTGGTATTTGTCATTCCTCTATTTCTGTTTGGTATTTGTAATTCCTCTATTTCTGTTTGGTATTTGTAATTCCTCTATTTCTGTTTGGTATTTGTAATTTCTCTATTTCTGTTTGGTATTTGTAATTTCTCTATTTCTGTTTGGTATTTGTAATTTCTCTATTTCTGTTTGGTATTTGTCATTTCTCTATTTCTGTTTGGTATTTGTAATTCCTCTATTTCTGTTTGGTATTTGTAATTTCTCTATTTCTGTTTGGTATTTGTAATTCCTCTATTTCTGTTTGGTATTTGTAATTCCTCTATTTCTGTTTGGTATTTGTAATTCCTCTATTTCTGTTTGGTATTTGTCATTTCTCTATTTCTGTTTGGTATTTGTAATTCCTCTATTTCTGTTTGGTATTTGTAATTCCTCTATTTCTGTTTGGTATTTGTAATTCCTCTATTTCTGTTTGGTATTTGTAATTCCTCTATTTCTGTTTGGTATTTGTAATTTCTCTATTTCTGTTTGGTATTTGTAATTCCTCTATTTCTGTTTGGTATTTGTCATTTCTCTATTTCTGTTTGGTATTTGTAATTCCTCTATTTCTGTTTGGTATTTGTAATTCCTCTATTTCTGTTTGGTATTTGTAATTTCTCTATTTCTGTTTGGTATTTGTAATTCCTCTATTTCTGTTTGGTATTTGTAATTCCTCTATTTCTGTTTGGTATTTGTCATTTCTCTATTTCTGTTTGGTATTTGTAATTCCTCTATTTCTGTTTGGTATTTGTAATTCCTCTATTTCTGTTTGGTATTTGTAATTCCTCTATTTCTGTTTGGTATTTGTCATTTCTCTATTTCTGTTTGGTATTTGTAATTCCTCTATTTCTGTTTGGTATTTGTAATTTCTCTATATCTGTTTGGTATTTGTAATTTCTCTATTTCTGTTTGGTATTTGTAATTTCTCTATATCTGTTTGGTATTTGTAATTCCTCTATTTCTGTTTGGTATTTGTAATTTTTCTATTTCTTTTTGGTATTTGTCATTTCTCTATTTCTGTTTGGTATTTGTCATTTCTCTATTTCTGTTTGGTATTTGTAATTTCTCTATTTCTGTTTGGTATTTGTCATTTCTCTATTTCTGTTTGGTATTTGTCATTTCTCTATTTCTGTTTGGTATTTGTAATTCCTCTATTTCTGTTTGGTATTTGTAATTCCTCTATTTCTGTTTGGTATTTGTCATTTCTCTATTTCTGTTTGGTATTTGTAATTTCTCTATTTCTGTTTGGTATTTGTCATTTCTCTATTTCTGTTTGGTATTTGTAATTTCTCTATTTCTGTTTGGTATTTGTCATTCCTCTATTTCTGTTTGGTATTTGTAATTCCTCTATTTCTGTTTGGTATTTGTAATTCCTCTATTTCTGTTTGGTATTTGTCATTTCTCTATTTCTGTTTGGTATTTGTAATTTCTCTATTTCTGTTTGGTATTTGTAATTCCTCTATTTCTGTTTGGTATTTGTAATTTCTCTCTTTCTGTTTGGTATTTGTAATTCCTCTATTTCTGTTTGGTATTTGTAATTCCTCTATTTCTGTTTGGTATTTGTAATTTCTCTATTTCTGTTTGGTATTTGTAATTCCTCTATTTCTGTTTGGTATTTGTAATTTCTCTATTTCTGTTTGGTATTTGTAATTTCTCTATTTCTGTTTGGTATTTGTAATTTCTCTATTTCTGTTTGGTATTTGTCATTCCTCTATTTCTGTTTGGTATTTGTAATTCCTCTATTTCTGTTTGGTATTTGTAATTCCTCTATTTCTGTTTGGTATTTGTAATTCCTCTATTTCTGTTTGGTATTTGTTATTCCTCTATTTCTGTTTGGTATTTGTAATTCCTCTATTTCTGTTTGGTATTTGTAATTCCTCTATTTCTCTATTTCTGTTTGGTATTTGAAATTTCTCTATTTCTCTATTTCTGTTTGGTATTTGTAATTCCTCTATTTCTGTTTGGTATTTGTAATTCCTCTATTTCTGTTTGGTATTTGTAATTTCTCTATTTCTGTTTGGTATTTGTCATTCCTCTATTTCTGTTTGGTATTTGTCATTTCTCTATTTCTGTTTGGTATTTGTCATTTCTCTATTTCTATTTGGTATTTGTCATTTCTCTATTTCTGTTTGGTATTTGTAATTCCTCTATTTCTATTTGGTATTTGTCATTTCTCTATTTCTGTTTGGTATTTGTAATTTGTCTCTCTTTTGTTTGTTTTCATTCTGCACATCTATGTTATCCATATAATTTGACCCTTTTATTTATGTCATTCTATTTATTTTATTTATATTTATGTCATTCTGTATATCTAAGTTCTGCTTAGATATTGCTCATTATTGGTATTGTTGGTAGTTCCTGCGAAATGATGATCAGTCTATATATATATATATATATATATATATATATATATATATATATATATATATATATATATATATATATATATATATATATATATATATATATATGTACATACATACACACACACACACACACACACACACACACACACACACACACACACACACACACACACACACACACACACACACACATATGTGTATGTGTGTGTATGGCATAAAAACATAAATATGCACAGTATGTATGTACGCATAGATATAGAGATATATATCAATATTTACACCAATGCTCCTCCCTCCCCCCCTTATCCCCGGCGAGCACTCCCCTCGCACCCCCCGTCCCCCCCTACAGACCAGTCCTTATGCATTTCCAAGGGATGAATTTTGCCATGAAGTACTTCCTCCCCCCTACCCCCCTACCCCCCATACCCCCTACCCCCTACCCCCTCCGGCCCTTCGCTCTGGCTCTGCGTCAGGCCTCTAATTATTAGGACGTTAGGCCTACCATGCAAAAGATCAATGTGGCAGTTCAAGTTAATAGGGGGGGAGGGAGGGAGGGGTGGGGGGGAGGGGAGGGGGGCTTCTGCTTTGTTCATCTCGTTCTATTAAGAGATAATTCTAGTGGTCCATTGATGGGGGGAGGGAGGGAGGGATGGGTGGGTGGGGGGGAGGGAGGGAGGGAGGGAGGGGGGGTGGGTGGGTAGGGGCTTCTGCTTTGTTCATTCCATTCTATTAAGAGATAATTCTAGTGGTCCATTGATGGGGGGAGGGAGGGAGGGGTGGGGTGGGGTGGGGGGGTGGGTGGGGGGGGCTTATGCTTTGTTCATTTCGTTCTATTAAGAGATAATTCGAGTGGTCCATTGATAGGGGGAGGGGGGGAGGGAGGGAGGGGGGGGTGGGGGCCTTCTGCTTTGTTCATTTCATTCTATTAAGAGATAATTCTAGTGGTCCGTCAATCAAGTAGATAGATGGCGTTGCTTCCTAGGATGTGTCTGGGAAAGTCTTCTGTCTATCTATATATATCTAACATCTGTCTATCTAACTGTCTATCTATCTATCTGTCTGCCTGTCTGTCTCTATTTCTCCCTTTTCTATCTATCTTTCTGTCTATCTATCAATCTGTCTGGCTGTTTCTCTTTCTCCCTTTATCTATCTATCTGTCTATCTGTCTCTCTATTTCTCCCTTTTCTATCTATCTTTCTGTCTATCTATCAATCTGTCTGTTTCTCTTTCTCCCTTTATCTATCTATCTGTCTATCTCTCTGTCTCTCTTCCTCCCTTTATCTATCTATCTTTCTGTCTATCTATCAATCTGTCTGTCTGTTCCTCTTTCTCCCTTTATCTATCTATCTGTCTGTCTGTCTGTCTCTCTTTCTCCCTTTCCTATCTATCTTTCTGTCTATCTATCAATCTGTCTGTCTGTTTCTCTTTCTCCCTTTATCTATCTATCTGTCTATCTCTCTGTCTCTCTTCCTCCCTTTATCTATCTATCTTTCTGTCTATCTATCAATCTGTCTGTCTGTTCCTCTTTCTCCCTTTATCTATCTATCTGTCTGTCTGTCTGTCTCTCTTTCTCCCTTTTCTATCTATCTTTCTGTCTATCTATCAATCTGTCTGTCTGTTTCTCTTTCTCCCTTTATCTATCTATCTGTCTATCTGTCTGTCTCTCTTTCTCCCTTTTCTATCTGTCTTTCTGTCTATCTATCAATCTGTCTGTTTCTCTTTCTCCCTTTATCTATCTATCTGTCTATCTGTCTGTCTCTCTTTCTCCCTTTATCTATCTATCTTTCTGTCTATCTATCAATCTGTCTGTCTGTTTCTCTTTCTCCCTTTATCTATCTATCTGTCTATCTGTCTGTCTCTCTTTCTCCCTCTATCTATCTATCTTTCTGTCTATCTATCAATCTGTCTGTTTCTCTTTCTCCCTTTATCTATCTATCTGTCTATCTGTCTGTCTCTCTTTCTCCCTTTTCTATCTATTTTTCTGTCTATCTATCAATCTGTCTCTGTTTCTCTTTCTCCCTTTTTCTATCTATCTGTCTATCTGTCTGTCTCTCTTTCTCCCTTTTCTATCTATCTTTCTGTCTATCTATCAATCTGTCTGTCTGTTTCTCTTTCTCCCTTTATCTATCTATCTGTCTATCTGTCTGTCTCTCTTTCTCCCTTTATCTATCTATCTTTCTGTCTATCTATCAATCTGTCTGTCTGTTTCTCTTTCTCCCTTTATCTATCTATCTGTCTTTCTGTCTATCTATCTCCCTTTATCTATCTATCTTTCTGTCTATCTATCAATCTGTCTCTGTTTCTCTTTCTCCCTTTATCTATCTATCTGTCTGTCTCTCTTTCTCCCTTTATCTATCTATCTTTCTGTCTATCTATCAATCTGTCTCTGTTTCTCTTTCTCCCTTTATCTATCCATCTGTCTATCTGTCTGTCTCTCTTTCTCCCTTTATCTATCTATATTTCTCTCTATCTGTCTGTTTGTTCGTCTGTCTGTCTGTTTCTCTTTCTCCCTTTATCTATCTATCTGTCTGTCTCTCTTTCTCCCTTTATCTATCTATCTTTCTGTCTATCTATCAATCTATCTGTCTGTTTCTCTTTCTCCCTTTATCTATCTATCTGTCTGTCTGTCTCTCTTTCTCCCTTTTCTATCTATCTTTCTGTCTATCTATCAATCTGTCTGTCTGTTTCTCATTCTCCCTTTATCTGTCTATCTGTCTGTCTCTCTTTCTCCCTTTTCCATCTATCTTTCTGTCTATCTATCAATCTGTCTGTCTGTTTCTCTTTCTCCCTTTTCTATCTATCTTTCTGTCTATCTATCAATCTGTCCGTCTGTTTCTCTTTCTGCCTTTATCTATCTATCTGTCTATCTGTCTGTCTCTCTTTCTTCCTTTATCTATCTATATTTCTCTCTATCTGTCTGTTTGTTCGTCTGTCTGTCTGTTCCTCTTTCTCCCTTTATCTATCTATCTGTCTGTCTCTCTTTCTCCCTTTATTTATCTATATTTCTCTCTATCTGTCTGTCTGTCCCCTTTTCTCCCTTATCTATCTATCTACCTATTTTTCACAGGCATACACACAGCTGTATCCAAACTTTTATGAACAACCAGGGGATAAGAATATCTAACTGTCTGTCTATCTATCTGTCTGCCTGTCTGTCTCTATTTATCCCTTTATCTATATATCTGTCTGTCTATCTAACAATCTATCTGTCTGTCTATCTAACAATCTATCTGTCTGTCTATTTCTCTTTCTCCCTTTATCTGTCTTTCTTTTTCTATCTATCTATCAGCCTGTCTGTCCGTTTGCCTGCCTGTTTCTCTTTCTCCCTTTATCTGTCTATCTTTCTCTCTATTTATCTGTCTGTCTGTCCGTCTGCCTATCTACCCCTCTTTCTCCCTTTATCTATCTATCTTTCTCTCTATTTATCTGTCTGTCTGTTTCTCTTTCTCCCTTTATCTATCTATCTTTCTCTCTATTTTTCTGTCTGTCTATCCGTCTGCCTATCTGCCCCTCTTTCTCCCTTTATCTGTCTATCTGTCTGTCCGTCTACCTGTCTGTTTCTCTATCTCCCTTTATCTACCTATCTCTCTATTTATCTGTCTGTCTGTTTCTCTTTCTCCCTTTATCTATCTGTCTTTCTCTCTATTTATCTGTTTGTCTGTCCGTCTGCCTATCGCCCCTCTTTGTCCCTTTATCTATCTATCTTTCTCTCTATTTATCTGTCTGTCTGTCCGTCTACCTGCCTGTTTCTCTTTCTCCCTTTATCTATCTATTTTTCTCTCTATTTATCTGTCTGTCTGTCCGTCTGCCCCTCTTTCTCCCTTTATCTATCTATCTGTCTGTCCGTCTGCCTGCCTGTTTCTCCTTCTCCCTTTATCTATCTTTCTCTCTATTTATCTGTCTGTCTGTCCGTCTGCCTATCTACCCCTCTTTCTCCCTATATCTATCTATCTTTCTCTCTATTTATCTGTCTGTCTGTCCGTCTGCCTGCCTGTTTCTCCTTCTCCCTTTATCTACCTATCTCTCTATTTATCTGTCTGTCTGTCCGTCTGCCTATCTGCCCCTCTTTCTCCCTTTATCTGTCTATCTTTCTCTTTATTTATCTGTCTGTCTGCCTATCTGCCTATCTACACCTCTTTCTCCCTTTATCTATCTTTTTCTCTATTTGTCTGTCTGCCTGTCATGCCCCTCTTTCTCCCTTTATCTGTCTATCTTTCTCTCTATTTATCTGTCTGTCTGTTTCTCTTTCTCCCTTTATCTATCTATCTTTCTCTCTATTTATCTATCTGTCTGTCCGTCTGCCCCTCATTCTCCCTTTATCTATCTATCTTTCTCTCTATTTATCTGTCTGTCTGTCCGTCTGCCTATCTGCCCCTCTTTCTCCCTTTATCTATCTATCTGTCTGTCCGTCTGCCTGCCTGTTTCTCCTTCTCCCTTTATCTACCTATCTCTCTATTTATCTGTCTGTCTGTTTCTCTTTCTCCCTTTATCTATCTATCTTTCTCTCTATTTATCTGTCTGTCTGTTTCTCTTTCTCCCTATATCTATCTATCTTTCTCTCTATTTATCTGTGTCTGTCCGTCTGCCCCTCTTTCTCCCTTTATCTATCTATCTGTCTGTCCGTCTACCTGCCTGTTTCTCCTTCTCCCTTTATCTATCTTTCTCTCTATTTATCTGTCTGTCTGTTTCTCTTTCTCCCTTTATCTATCTATCTTTCTCTCTATTTATCTGTCTGTCTGTCCGTCTGCCTATCTACACCTCTTTCTCCCTTTATCTATCTATCTGTCTGTCCGTCTATCTGCCTGTTTCTCTTTCTCCCTTTATCTATCTATCTTTCTCTCTATTCATCTGTCTGTCTGTCCGTCTGCCTATCTGCCCCTCTTTCTCCCTTTATCTATCTTTCTCTCTATTTATCTGTCTGTCTGCCTATCTGCCCCTCTTTCTCCCTTTATCTATCTTTTTCTCTATTTATCTGTCTGTCTGCCTATCTGCCCCTCTTTCTCCCTATATTTATCTATTTTTCTCTCTATTTATCTGTCTGTCTGTCCGTCTGCCCCTCTTTCTCCCTTTATCTATCTATATTCCTCTCTATATATCTATCCGTCTGCCTATCTGCCCCTCTTTCTCCCTTTATCTATCTACCTCCTTTTCACAGACACGCCACACAGCTGTCTCACAACTTTAATGAACGACCAGTGGATAAAGAATGAAGCGAACCATTCCCCAGCTATCGTAGTAAACCACACGAGTCTCCATGAAAAACGACGTTACAGAGCCGCAGCTTCGGCTTGAGCCATACACCAGTTCCTCTTCCATGTTAATTATTCATAGAATTTTCAGAGCTGTGTTAATATGCAACGGCAATGGCTGACATCCCACGGTGCGCTGATCAAAGGAAACGTGCTTTTGATGGCGCTGTCTGAGGAAATTATATGTGACCACTTGCAGTTTCGCGTCGGGGAGGCGGGGATGGAGGTCAGGTACAAAAGGGCGGGCGTGGAAGGGGAAGAGAGGGGAAGGGGGAAGCAGGGAGGAAGGGAGGGGGAAAGGGAGGCCGCGGGAATCTGACTCCGTCCGTCTGTTTACAGCCGCGAGGGAAACGCTTTCAGTATGTGCAGTATGAGTTCCTGATTGCATACGGACGCAGACACTTGCTTGCTTTACAAATACGTGTTTTGATTTTTTTTATCTAAAAATTGCTTTACAAATACGTGTTTTGATTTTTTTTTCTCTAAAAATTGCTTTACAAATACGTGTTTTGATTTTTTTTCTCTAAAAATTGCTTTACAAATACGTGTTTTGATTTTTTTCTCTAAAAATTGCTTTACAAATACGTGTTTTGATTTTTTTTCTCTAAAAATTGCTTTACAAATACGTGTTTTGATTTTTTCTCTCTAAAAATTGCTTTACAAATACGTGTTTTGATTTTTTCCTCCAAATTGCTTTCTTACGTGATATATAAAACTAAAATACGTCCACACGGAAATGTTATATGTACTATGAGTACTCCCTCTATGTA
>NC_091583.1:1603155-1604546 GCF_042767895.1 Penaeus vannamei | reverse complement strand
CCACGTTCGTCCGCCGGAAGTTCTTGGCCACGGCGTCTGATCTTGGACAGCTTCCGCTCGCGCTTCACGTGCGGGATGACCTCGCGCAGGGCCTGGGGGGGAGGCACGGGGTCAGAGGGCGGCGGGGGGCGGGGGGGGGGGGGAGAAATGGGGAAGGGGGAAAGTGAGAGAGGGACAGACAGACATAAACACGCACACACACACACACACACACACACACACACACACACACACACACACACACACACACACACACACACACACACACACACACATATATATATATAAATATATATATATATAAATATATATATATATATATATATATATATATATATATATATATATATATATATATATATATATATATATATATATATATATATATATATATATATATATTCACTTATACATATAGTAAGAGAGACAGAAAAAATAAAATAGATTCACCAAAAAACATACAAATATGTATATAGACAGACAACCCGACCAATAAACAGAGAACTAGATAACTAGAGAGAGAGAACAGGAAAAGGAGAAACGAATACACAGACAGACAGACAGAGCGAAGCGCGAGGTGCCACACGAAATTAATAATCACGAGGAGGATGATCATGGTAATGTGGCACTCGGAATGGAGGAGAGAACTTTGTGTCGTGGTTCGTGTTGACTGCTCTGATCTCGCTGTCATTGTGGAAAAGATAATGATAATGCCATTATCGTCAATATTTGATTGATTATGTTAACGACAGTATCAAAAGGATAATAGCAGTGATAATGATGGTGGTTGTTGTTGTGATGGTGGAATTCCTGATGATAGTGGCAATGCTAATGTTGATTAAGGTGATTATGATAACAACGTTAATGGCAATGATAAGGATGATAACAACGTATAATTGTAATGATAAGGAGGATAACATTAACAATGATAAAGATAACGAATATTAACGTCTATAACATTACTAGTAAGGATGAGATGATATTGGAAGAAAATTATATTACCAAAAAGATGTTTAAGATATAAATACTACTACAACTGTACCACTACTACTACTACTACTACTACTATCACTACTATTAATGCTACTAATAATGCTAATACCAATACAAACACTAGTACTAATATAAATAATAGTGACAATAATGATATTGCTAATATTAATGGTAACAATAATGATATTACTAAAATTAATGGTAACAATACTGCTAATAATATAATGATAGCAGCACTAACAATGATGGTACTGATTGTAGCAATAACAATAATAATAATTATAGCAACAACAAGAATAATGATATATAAATAACAATGAAAACTAAAAGAAAATAGTGATAGTAAAAAATGCGAGGGTATCAGTGATTTTAGCGATGATAATGATAATAACGATAAC
>NC_091583.1:1580655-1583155 GCF_042767895.1 Penaeus vannamei | reverse complement strand
AATATCCTTTTCTCCTTCCCTCTCCTATCCCCTCCCAATATCCTTTTCTCCTTCTCTCCTTCCTTCCCTCTCCTATCCCCTCCCGATATCCTTTTCTCCTTCCCTCTCCTATCCCCTCCCAATATCCTTTTCTCCTTCCCTCATTCCTTCCCTCTCCTATACCCTCCCAATATCCTTTTCTCCTTCCCTCATTCCTTCCCTCTCCTATACCCTCCCAATATCCTTTTCTCCTTCCCTCTCCTATCCCCTCCCAATATCTTTTCTCCTTCCCTCTCCTATCCCCTCCCAATATCCTTTCCTCCTTCCCTCTCCTATCCCCTCCCAATATCCTTTTCTCCTTCCCTCTCCTATCCCCTGCCAATATCCTTTTCTTCATCCCTCCTTCCTTCCCTTTCTTATCCCTGCCTCCAGTCAACCATCCCTCCTTCTATCCTATTCCCATCCCTTTAGCTCTTCTTCCTCCCCCTTTGCTTCCGAATCCTTTCACCCTTCACCCTTCCTCTTTCCTCCTTCCCCTCTTCCTCCTATCCCTCCACCTATTTCACTTCCTTCTTTCCCTCAATTCTATTTTTTCCCTCATTTCTTTCTACCTCTCTCTCTTCCCTTTTCCATTCCTCCTTTCTTTCTTCTCTTTCCAATTCCCTCCTTCTGCGCTTCTCTCCTTTCTTCCCCTCCCCACTCCTACTCTCTCCCTCCTTTTCCCTCCTGTTTTCCTCTCTTCCTTCTCTCTCCCCCATTTTCCCTCCTGTTTTCCTCTCCTCCTTTTCTCTCCTCCTTTTCCCTCCTTCCTCCCCTCTCTCCTCCCTTTTCCCTCCTTCCTCCCCTCTCTCTTCCCTTTTCCCTCCTTCTTCCAACTCCTTCCTTCCTCCTGCTTCCAACTCCCTTCCTTTCCTCCTTCCTCCCTCTCTCCTCCCCTTTCCCTCCTTCTTCCCCTCTCTCCTCCCTTTTTCCCTCCTTCCTCCCTCTCTCCTCCTTTCCCTCCTTCTTCCAACTCCCTCTCTCTTCCCTTTTCCCTCCTTCCTCCTTCCTCCCCTCTCTCCTCCCTTTCCCTCCTCCTCCTTCCTCCCCCTCTCTCCTTCCTTTTCACTCCTTTCTCCCCTCTCTCCCCATTTTCCCTCCTTCCTCCTCTCTCTCCTCCCTTTCCCTCCTCCTTCTCTCTCCTCCCTTTTCCCTCCTTCCTCCCCTCTCTCCTCCCTTTTCCCTCTCTCCTCCCTTTTCCCTCCTTCCTCCCCTCTCTTCTCCCTTTCCTCCTTCCTCCTTCCTCACTCCCTCTCTCCTCCCTTTTCCCTCCTTCTTCCAACTCCCCTTCCTTTTCCCTCCTTCCTCCCCTCTCTCCTCCCTTTTCCCTCCTTCCTCCTTCCTCCCCTCTCTTCTCCCTTTCCCCTCCTTCTTCCAACTCCCTTTCCTTCCCCCTGCTTCCTCCCGATCCCCCCCCCCCCTCCGCTGCCCATCCCTTAGGGAAATGTATGTAGAGGAACCGAACGTGTGGCGAGCATGTGGCGAGCATAAGTGATCAAGATGAGGCGAGGAGGCGAATGCTGGTCAGGCGAGGCGAGGCGATAAAGTCTTACGGTCGAACAAATGAAGCGTGATTGTCGAACCGATTGAAAAAAGGAAGAGAAGAAGAAGGGAAGGAAGGAAGGAAGGAGGAGGAGGTGGAGGTGGAGGGAGAGGAGGTGGAGGTGGAGGAGGAGGAAGAAGAAGAAGAAGGAGAAGAAGAAGAAGAAGAGGAGGAGGAGGAGAGGAAGGAAGGAGGAGGGAGGAGGAGGAGGAGGAGGAGGAGGAGGAGGAGGAAGAAGAAGAAGAAGAAGAAGAAGAAGAAGAGGAGGAGGAAGAGGAGGAGGAGGAAGGGGATGAGAATGAGACAGAGGGAAGGAAGAAGACAGAAGAAGAAGAAGAAGAAAGTAGGAGGAGGAGGACGAAAAAGAAGAAGAAGAAAAGAGAGGAGAGGGGGTGAAAGGAATAGCGGAGGAAAAGGAGAGAGAGAAGAAGAAGAAGGGAGGAAGGAGAAGAAGGGGAAGAAGGTGAAGAAGGTGGAAGAAGAAGGAAAAAGAAGAGACGAGGAAAAGTCCAGAGGAGGAGGAAGGAAAGAGGAGGAGGAAGGAGGAAGAGAGAAGAAGAAGGAGAAGAAGAAGACAGAAGAAGGAGGAAAGAGGAAGGAGGAGGAGGAGGAAGGGGATGAGAAAGAGGAAGGAAGAGAAGGAGAAGAGTGGATGGTGCGAAGACCATCACCAATAAAATCCCTATTTCACTACGAATTCTGCCACTTCTACTACTACTTCTTAATTACCAGTATTAGTTCTATTAAGTTACTACAACTATTATTATGACAACAACTACCGCTACCTATCGCGTTCATCATTACAGGAGGAGGACAGGAAGGACAGGAACCAGGGAAGAGGAAGGAGGAGGAGGAGGGAGGAGGAAGGAAGAGGAAGAAGAAGAAAAAGAAGAAAACAGAAGAACAGAGAAAACAAAGAAGACAACAGTAGGAGGAAGG
>NC_091583.1:1573155-1575655 GCF_042767895.1 Penaeus vannamei | reverse complement strand
GTTTCTCTCCCTTTCATCAGTATGCACACAGAATGCTATACCTCTGCCTTTTTTTACTGATAGTCACGCATGATGAACAGAGAGAAGGATGTGAACGCAAGAAGCAGGAATATATGAAGCTGAACTAAGCAAAAATAATCTTCTGAACTAAGCAAAAATATCACGTAACATCAACAACATTCATTACTTTTCCTCCAGACTCGAATGCTCTAATGCCCAACACTAATGCCAGTCTTGAGGCACATTTAATGCCTTTTTTTTCACTGATAGTCACGGATGATGAAGAGAGAGAAGGATGTGAACGCAAGAAGCGGGAATATATGAAACTGAACAAAGCAGAAATATTACGTAACATCAACAACATTCATTACTTTTCCTCCAGACTCGAATGCTCTAATGCCCAACACTAATGCCAGTCTTGAGGCACATTTACTGCCTTTTTTTTACTGATAGTCACGCATGATGAACAGAGAGAAGGATGTGAACGCAAGAAGCAGGAATATATGAAGCTGAACAAAGCAAAAATAATCTTCTGAACTAAGCAAAAATATCACGTAACATCAACAACATTCATTACTTTTCCTCCAGACTCGAATGCTCTAATGCCCAACACTAATGTCAGTCTTGAGGCACATTTACTGCCTTTTTTTTTTACTGATAGTCACGGATGATGAAGAGAGAGAAGGATGTGAACGCAAGAAGCAGGAATATATGAAACTGAACTAAGCAAAAATATAACGTAACATCAACAACATTCATTACTTTTCCTCCAGACTCGAATGCTCTAATGCCCAACACTAATGCCAGTCTTGAGGCACATTTACTGCTTTTTTTTACTGATAGTCACGCATGATGAAGAGAGAGAAGGATGTGAACGCAAGAAGCAGAAATAATCTTCTGAACTAAGCAAAAATATCACGTAACATCAACAACATTCATTACTTTTCCTCCAGACTCGAATGCTCTAATGCCCAACACTAATGCCAGTCTTGAGGCACATTTACTGCCTTTTTTTTACTGATAGTCACGGATGATGAACAGAGAGAAGGATGTGAACGCAAGAAGCAGGAATATATGAAGCTGAACAAAGCAAAAATATAACGTAACATCAACAACATTCATTACTTTTCCTCCAGACTCGAATGCTCTAATGCCCAACACTAATGCCAGTCTTGAGGCACATTTACTGCCTTTTTTTTTACTGATAGTCACGGATGATGAAGAGAGAGAAGGATGTGAACGCAAGAAGCAGGAATATATGAAACTGAACAAAGCAGAAATATTACGTAACATCAACAACATTCATTACTTTTCCTCCAGACTCGAATGCTCTAATGCCCAACACTAATGTCAGTCTTGAGGCACATTTACTGTCCGGCAGATAACACTTTTTCTGTTTCAGGAGACTTAACTTTCTCTTTAAGCTGCCAAGCTACGCTACTGCGTTCATAAGAAAGTTTAGTGTCATTAAGATTAAAAAACGTTCTTCGGTTTTGTAAAAAAAATAAGGTTACCAGAATGCTTTTTTTTCGTTTGTTCATTTTTATTTCTTTCTTCTCTTTCCCTCTGCTTCCAGATCCTCTTCCCTGCGTAACGCAATTCATTCCCGAAACAACGGTTCCTGTATCTGAAATCAAGCCGTTCGTCCCTAAACTAATATGCCGTAAGGCTCTGGTAAGACCATGATTCGGTTACCGGGACATAATAGCGACTCCCCCAACGGTTCCCACTCTTTTTCCGGCCTGAAAATTCCCTCCCTCGGCTCTGTCTGGCGATATTCGATCAAGTGAATTACAGACAGATGGTCCTCTTCTCAATCCCTCCCTTCCCGCCACGCCGACGAAGCTCATTACTTTCTTTTCCTTATTTTGGGAGTAAAATTGAAAGCTAAAAAATGTTTTGCACTTCTGGTGGATAAGGAGGAGACGCCAAGAAACTTATTAACTCTCACGGTGGGCTAATTTTACCCAACCGCAGCTTATAAACACACGCCATGTATGAAGGGAAACCGAGCCCTTGCCAGCCAGGGAGCAGTGGTGAAATTCTGAAGCGCACATCACACACTTTTTTCTTCTCTCTCTCCGTATCTCCCTCATTCGCACGCTATTGAATAAAAACGGCGTCGCAGGTGAAAAGTGAGGCTGATTAGGACGAGGGTCTTTTTAAATGATCAAGAATAGAGTGGCGCGGGGTAGATGAGTAGCCACATATGGTTCCCTTCGCATCCCTTGGCGTCTGTCGCTTCGTTCGTTCACATCCAGCGTCGCTCTCTTTTCACTGCGGGGAAACAATACCTCCCGCTCTCTGTTTCTCTTTCTCTGTCAGTCTCTCTCTCTCTTCCTCGTTCTCTTTTTCTCTGTCTATCTGCCTCTCTCTCTCTCTCGTTCTCTGTTTCTCTATCTGTCTATCTGCCTCTCTCTCTCTCTCTGTTTCTCTTTCTCTCTTTCTCTCTCCCCCGTTCTGTTTCTCTTTGTATCTGTCTGTCTCTCTTCCTCGTTCT
>NC_091583.1:1548155-1550655 GCF_042767895.1 Penaeus vannamei | reverse complement strand
ATGACGGATAATCATTCTCCTTTGCGCGGTGGACGCTGTCGGGGATTCGTCATCTCTCCTGCGCCGCATTCTCTCTCTCCCTTTCCTTCATTTCCCCTTTTCTTTCCTTATCTTCCCTTCTCGGCTTTATCTTCTCTTTTCTCTCCGTTCATCCTTTATCTTTTTTTCCCCTGTATTACTTTTCCTTTTTCCCGTTGTTCGTTTTCTTATTTCCTCTTATTCCTCTGCATCTTCTCTCTCTTCGTCCTTTTGTGTTCCCGTTTCCCTCGCTACTTCATCCTTAAGTCCTCCGCTGCCCTCCTCGCTTCCGTCTTAATCTTCTCTCCTCCTTCTCCTCCTTCTCCTCCACGTCTCCTCCTTCTCCTCCTCCTCCACGTCTCCTCCTTCTCCTACTCCTTCTCCTCCTTCTCCTCCTCCTCCTCGCTTTCATCTTAATCTCCTCTCCTCTTCTCCGTCTCCCTCCTTCTCCTTCTCTTCATCTTCCACGTTTTCACCCTCTCCTCCTCCTCTACGTCTCCTCCTTCTCCTTCTCCACGCCTTCACCTTCTCCTCCTCCTCCACGTCTCCTCCTTCTCCTCCTCCTCCTCCACGTTTTTACCTTCTCCTCCTCCTCCTTCTCCTCCTCCCTCACGTTTTCACCTTCTCCTCCTCCTCCTCCATGTCTCCTCCTTCTCCTCCTCCTCCACGTCTCCACCTTCTCCTCCACTCCTTCCACTCCCTTCGCTCCCTCCTTTACTTCCTTCTCGTCTTTCCTCTCCTTTCCACCCTTCTCTCCTCCACCTGGGTCGCTGTACCTTCCTTCCGGCTCTCCACACTCCCTCCACTGGTCTCTCCACTCCCTCCACGGGAGATTTTTCCACTACCTTTTCGCTTTCCCTTTTTTTTATAATCTTTCTTTTCTCTTCACCTCCCTCCTACCTCCCTTCCTTCCCTTCTTATCTTCCCCTTCCTCCTTCCCTCCCGCTTCCACCCCCCTTTTCGTCCTAATTCCTTCCTTCCCTCAATCCTTCTCCCTCTTCCTCCTCCCTTCCCCTCTTCCCTTTCATCCCTCCTTATCCTCCCTCTTCCTCCTCCCCTTTTACCCATCCCTTCCTTCGCTCCTCTCTCTTCCTTTCCTCCTTATCCTCCCTCTTCCTTCCCTTTCATCCCTCCAGCTTATCCTCCATTTTTCTCTCCCCTTATCCTCCCTCTTCCTCCTCCCTTCCTTATCCTCCCTCTTCCTTCTCCCTTCTTTCCTTCCCTTTCATCCCTCCCTTCCTTCCCTCCTCCTGATCCTCCTCTCTTCCCTCTCCCTCCCTCCCTTCCCTTTCCCTTCCTTCCTTCCCTCACCTTATCCCACCCTCTTCATTCTCCCTTCCTCCTTCCCTTTCGTCCTCCTAACTTCTTCCTTATCCTCCCTCAATCCTCTCTTCCCTCTTCCTCCTCTCTTCCCTTTCCCTCCCTCCCTCTCCCTTCTTTCCTTCTCCCTTCTTTCCTCCCCTTCCTTCCCTCCTCCCTGATCTCCTCTTCCCTCACTCCTTCCCTCCATCTTCCTCCCTTCTCTCCCTCATTCCCTCTCCTTCCCTCCTTCCCTCTCCCTCCCTCCTTCCCTTTCATCCCTCCCTTCCTTCCCTCCTCCCTCTTCCTCCTCTCTTCCTTTTCCCTCCCTCCCCTCCCTCCTTCCCTCTCCCTCCCTCCCCTCCCTCCTTCCCTCCACACGGGTCACCGCCTCGTTCGCCGGCTCGCCTCGGCGCCGCGCGGCCGATCTGCATACGCGACAAGTCATCTTCGAGTCGCGATGGGCGAAGACGCCTAATCAGATGCAGAAGCGCCCGGGGAGATGCTGCTGATCTAATTGAAGCGTTAGATGGTGAGACAAACCCTCGCTCCTCTCCCTTCCCTGTTACATCTCTCCTTTCCTCTCGTCTCAATTCCTTCTCCTGTTTCTTATCTCCCCATTCTGTGTATGTCTGGCTTCTTCCCTTCCCTCCTCTTCTCTCCTATTCGCTCTCCCATTCCTCCGTCCATTCTCCGTTTCTTCTAATTCTTCTTGATCTTCTCCCCATCCTCATTCTTCTTCTCTCTCTTCTGATTTTTTTTTTTTGGTCATTTCCTCTCTCCACTCTTCTTATCCTCATTTTCTCTCCCTCTCTCCTTGCTCTCCTCATTTTCTTTTCCTTCCTTCTCATCTATTTCCTCATTTTTCTCTTATTTCTTCTCCTCCCCTCTTTACTTTCCTTTCGTTTCATCTCCTCCTGCCTATTTCTGTCTTGTTCCCCTTCCTTCTCTTCTTCTCTCTTCGTTCTCTCATTCCTCTGCCGATTCTCCATTTCCTGTAATTCTTCCTGCTCTTCTTTTTTCTCTTCATTTATGATTTTTTTCTTTTCTCCACCCTTTCCCTCCTCATTTTCCTTCCTTCTCTTCTTCTTCTTCTTATTTTCTTCTTCTTCCCGCTCATCTTTCCCCATTTTCCTCTTCTTTCTTCTCTCTTTATTTTCCTCTCGTTTCACCTCTTCCTCCT
>NC_091583.1:1518155-1533155 GCF_042767895.1 Penaeus vannamei | reverse complement strand
ATTTTTGGACAGATATTGAAGACGGGGCGAAAGAGACCTCAAAATATAATGCAAGAGAAGGCTTATATGGGGATGAAGAACGAGGAGAAGGGATGAAAAGGATAAAAAAAAAGAAGCAAATGTGATTAAAATTGTTGAGAATGAGGATGGTGATTTTTGGACAGATCTTGAAGACGGGGCGAAAGAGACCTCAAAATATAATGCAAGAGAAGGCTTATATGGGGATGAAGAACGAGGAGAAGGGATGAAAATGATAAAAAAAAAAAGAAGAAGCAGATGTGATAAAATTGTTGAGAATGAGGATGGTGATTTATGGACAGATCTTGAAGACGGGGCGAAAGAGACCTCAAAATATAATGCAAGAGAAGGATTGTATGGGATGAAGAACGAGGAGAAGGGATGAAAATGATAAAAAAAAGGAAGAAGCAGATGTGATAAAATTGTTGAGAATGAGGATGGTGATTTTTGGACAGATCTTGAAGACGGGGCGAAAGACACCTCAAAATATAATGCAAGAGAAGGCTTATATGGGATGAAGAACGAGGAGAAGGGATGAAAAGGATAAAAAAAAGAAGAAGCAGATGTGATAAAATTGTTGAGAATGAGGATGGTGATAGCGATGTCTTCAAGTGCATGATAATAAATATAAATATAAATATAAATCATCCATTAAATAAATATAAATATAAATCATCTATTAAATGAATGAAACACAATAACCAGAGAGTGTCGGTTATTGCAATAAAGAAACCACCTCCGCGACCCGCCTGTAGATGGCGCTGGTAAACACTTCAGGAATTACACTCAGCCAATACCTGAAGCCGCTTCGAATCCCCTTTAAAGTTTCTCCGGTAACTAGCTTTTGTCGGGCCGGGAGAGAGAGAGCGCGGGGCCAAAGCAGATTGGAAATGTTTTCTCGAGCTCCCTCCCCCCCTCTCCCTCTTTAACTGTATATAAAAAAAAGATATACATATAAAAAAGAAGAGAAGAAAATGGCGAGAAACCGATTTGAGCAACAATTCAGGCGCGAAAATGCGATTTCTGGCTCCTTGTAATGGAATGGGGCAAACTCCTTATGGAAATATTTGTTTTAACAACAATTGGCAACTTCTTCCTCGGAGTTACCAATTCGATTATTCTTGCTCCTTAGCGGGGGGAGGAAACCTACAAACTGGAGTAATATTTTAAAATGGGTCAATGTCGACTGTTCTCGCCAATATTTGAAGAGAATAACTAGAAAGCGTCGTTTTATTGGCGTGACCTTTTTAGCCTTGTTATAAACGATGTAAATTTCACAGATTTGTGTTTCCTAATCAGAAGGTACATACTCACATGCGCGTAAATATGAATAAATGTATTAATAGATAAATGTATGTATGTGTATTTATATATTTGTACACACACTTACACACACACACACACACACACACACACACACACACACACACACACACACACACACACACACACACACACATATATATATATATATATATAACTATATATATATATATACATATATATATATATATATATATATATATATATATATATATATATATATATATATATATATATATATATATATATGAAATTAGCCACAATGAGAATTGAAAATATTCGTAACGTTTCGAACTCTTCACGAGTTCCTTTTCAGACAAAGCGGTCTTGTGTGAGAGGGAGAGAGAGAGAGAGAGAGAGAGAGAGAGAGAGAGAGAGAGAGAGAGAGAGAGAGAGAGAGAGAGAGAGAGAGAGAGAGAGAGAGAGAGAGAGAGAGAGAGAGAGAGAGAGAGAGAGAGAGAGAGAGAGAGAGAGAGAGAGAGACAGAGAGAACGAGAGCGAGCGAGTAAAAGAGAGAGAGAGAGAGAGAACGAGAGCGAGCGAGCAAAAGAGAGAGAGAGAGAGAAAGACAGCGACAGAGAGCGAGAGAGAGAGAGCGAGAGCGAGAGCGAGAGAGAGCGAGAGAGAGAGAGAGAGAGAGAGAGAGAGAGAGAGATAGAGAGAGAGAGAGAGAGAGAGAGAGAGAGAGAGAGAGAGAGAGAGAGAGAGCGAAAGCGAGCGAGCGAGCAAAAGAGAGAGAGAGAGAGAGAGCGAGAAAGAGCGAGAGAAAGAGAGAGAGAGCGAGAGCGAAAGCGAGCGAGCGAGCAAGAGAGAGAGAGAGAGAGAGAGAGAGCGAGAGCGAAAGCGAGCGAGCGAGCAAAAGAGAGAGAGAGAGAGAGAGAAAGGGACGCGCACTATCCAGCCGAGAGTTCCTGCGCCTCTGATCCCGGGGCCAAACACGCCACTCCGGAGTAACGTTACGTGAGAAATCATGCCACTCCCGCCATGATGAGGTCCCATTGACGGCTGAAAGGGAAAGGAAGTCCGCGAGGAAGTCCGTTCTGGCGACGGTGGGAGATCGCAGAGTCAGCGGAGAGTGGAAAGTGACTTATCAAATGCATCGAGAGAAAGTATTCTAAGCCGAGGGTTCTTCTCGGAACAAATGCCGCGAAATAAATCAGATCTGAGCGAGTCGCTGCTGCAAAAAAAAAACTCATTCGTTTATGTTTCGTGTGGCGAGACGTCGAGGCGGAGAATTAGTATTTTCTTTCGTATTTAGAAAAAAAGCGGCGTTTATTACGGGCGTCGAGAGAATGCCATGCCACCTCTGTGCACGGGAAACTCAACTCTAATGCCGAATAGAAAGGGTATGATTTATTTTATCTTTTTTATATTTGATGTTTGCCCAGCTGATTGTTGCCATGTTGCAAAACGAGCCATGAAATGACTGCTTTTCTCTCGATTTTTACTTATTCGTCTCACAGGACGTCTGGCCACGCGCTCTCTGAACCAATGTGTGTTCTTTGCATTTCATTCCTGTGTATTTATTCAACAAAAAATACCAGTCCCCCAAATTTTACTTCCACAATGCCTACGCCCCTAAAAAAAAGGAAATATCGCCCCCACCCCCCCTCCATCCCCAAAGAAAAGAGACAGTAGGTAGAAAAAACGAAAAAGCGAAAAAAAAGAGAAAAATGTGGAAGATAAAAAGTGGACAAAGTATTGTCATCCTTTTTGCGAGACTTTACTGCTGTCTGCCGCTGCCTCCGTCGCCCACTCGGCCGGAATAAATACTGCAAAATGTCCAAGATGCAAAGTCAGCGAAGTCAGCACAGTCCGCGAAGTCAGTCGAGTCAGTGAAGTCAGCACAGTTCGCGAGGTCAGTCGAGTCAGTGAAGTCAGCAGAGTCAGCGAAATCAGCAAATGAAAAATAATGACATGATGTATCTTTAGAAGGGGGAGGAAAGGGAGGAGACAAAAATAGCAGGTGAGAGAGGACATAAAGAGAGGTGATGAGTGGGAGGAAGAAGAGAAAGATGAGGAGGAGGAGGAGGAGAAAATTGGGAAAGGTAAAGGACAGAATGAAAGGGAGGAAAGAAGAGAAGGCGGACAGAAAACGGGAGAGGGAGATGAAGAAACTCAGAAAGAAAATGGAAAGGGAAATGAATAAGGAAAGAAAGAGAGGGGAAGGAAAGAGGAATGAGGATAGAATGAGAGAGAGGAAATAGAAGAATAAGAATAGAATGAGAGGGGAAAAGAGAGAAAGCAAAGATAGAATAGAGAATAGAAAGGGAAAGAGGGACGAAATGAGAAGAGATGGAATATCAAAAAGAGGGAAACTTAGACGTGGAAGAAGATAAAGAAAAGAAAGAGAGAGAAAAAAAAAATGGAAATTGATTCTTGACTCCTGACGACATAAGCGCACACGACACAGTGTGAACGTAGAAAATAACACGAAATGGGAGAAAATAAATGGATCTTCAGGGAGATATACAGCCATCGTGGAGAGGGGAGGCAAGAGAAGTGAAGATATGAAGACACAAAGCAACGAATGAAGTTAGAACGTCTCAGAGGTGCAGAAAATAGATCAGGAGAAGGGGGAGAAGGAGCCAGATATTATATATATATATATATATATATATATATATATATATATATATATATATATATATATATATATATATATATATATATATGAAAATATCTATGTCCGTATTTATATCTAGATAGCTAGATATATAGATAGAGAGGGAGATAGATGAATAGATAGAAAGAGAGAAAGTGGAAGAGATAGAGATAGATAGATAGAGAGAAAATGGAAGAACGAAAGTGAGAGAGAGAGAGAGAGAGAGAGAGAGAGAGAGCGAGAGAGAGAGAGAGAGAGAGAGAGAGAGAGAGAGAGAGAGAGAGAGAGAGAGAGAGAGAGAGAAAGAGAGGGGGAGAGAGAGAGAGAGAGAGACAAAGAGAGAGAGAGACAAAGAGAGAGCGAGAGAGAGAGAGAGAGAGAGAGAGAGAGAGAGAGAGAGAGAGAGAGAGAGAGAGAGAGAGGGAGAGGGAGAGAGAGAGAGAGAGAGAGAGAGAGAGGTGGAGAAGGAGGAAGAGGAGAACGCCAAAAGACCAACAACTATATAGGCGTGGCCTGGCAAAGAGGAGGAAGGGAAGGAGGGAGGGTGGGAGAGGGGAAGAGGAGAGGGAGGAGGAAGGATGAAAGGAGAGGAGGAATGGGGGCGGGCAAGGACGAGGGGAGCAGGGGGGGGGGGTCGAGGAGACAGGAGAGGAGAAGGAAGATGAAAGGTTGTTTGAAGGAGTGGCGGTCGAAGTGGCCTGAGAAGAGAGGCGAGGAAAGATGGAAAGATTGACGGAAAGAGAGGAGAGAGAGAGAGAGAGAGAGAGAGAGAGAGAGAGAGAGAGAGAGAGAGAGAGAGAGAGAGAGAGAGAGAGAGAGAGAGAGAGAGAGAGAGAGCGATTGAGATAGATGGATAGATAGATAGATAGATAGAGAGGGAGGGAAGGAGAGAGAGAGAGAGAGAGAGAGAGAGAGAGAGAGAGAGAGAGAGAGAGAGAGAGAGAGAGAGAGAGAGAGAGAGAGAGAGAGAGAGAGAGAGAGAGAGAGAAAAGGACAAGATTCCAATGTTTACCAGCCTGTCTCCAGCGCTTTCTTCATTGAACTGTCGCCTACCTATATCCGTCTCCGACTCTCTCTCCCTCATCTCCCTTTTCCTCTCCCTTCACCCTTTCCCACAGAGGGCGAAGGGTGTCCCTAAGGCAAGGCATCAAGGGTGCGGATCGCAGGTAAGAAGGGGCAAGGGGACTGATACCCCGACCAACAGCTAAATGAATCTTCGGAGAGAGACTGGGGGACATTAGCATATGTCGAATGTGGAGGGAGGGAATTAAGGCGAACGAGGGGAGGAGGGGGGGAGAGGAGGCCGAGAGGAGAGGGGGTGAAGGAGGAAGGGAGAAGGGAAAGGGAATGGAAGGGAGGAAGGCAAGAGGTGTGTGTCCGATTCGAGGGAGGAAAGGGAAAGGAAAGGAGGAATATGAGAAGCGTTTCTGATTTTTGTTTTCGTGTGTCTTGTTCGTAAAGTCGTTAGCTAGTGATATGTTTTCCTTTCGCCGAACTTGCAGTCAGACACGTTCATACATGTCAGATCATGAATTCCTGTCATCATACCCTAATCTCGGTAAGGCTAGAACCTGATCGGCGTCGTGGACCGCCCAGGTGCCAGCCATATCACCCCAAGTTAGTGCGGGATGACCTGGGCCGCGTAAGGCTGACCTAATTCGACGAGTATTGATCTGGGATAAGGAGTATCGACCTGCCTAACGCAATAAGGACCCGAGTTACAACGTCATGCTCTAGTGAGTTAGGTCATGGAGCGGGTTTCGGCGCCACGTAACCGGTGACCCAAGATCCCCAAGATTCGTAATGGCAAATCTAATGATTCGTAATGGCAAATCTAATGATTCGTAATGGCAAATATAATGATTCGTAATGGCAAATCTAATGATTCGTAATGGCAAATATAATGATTCGTAAAGGCAAATATAATGATTCGCAATGGCAAATATAATGATTCGTAATGGCAAATATAATGATTCGTAATGGCAAATATAATGATTCATGATGGCAAATCTAATGATTCGTAATGGCAAATATAATGATTCGTAATGGCAAATCTAATGATTCGTGATGGCAAATATAATGATTCGTAATGGCAAATATAATGATTCGTGATGGCAAATATAATGATTCGTAATGGCAAATCTAATGATTCGTAATGGCAAATATAATGATTCGTAATGGCAAATATAATGATTCGTGATGGCAAATATAATGATTCGTGATGGCAAATATAATGATTCGTAATGGCAAATATAATGATTCGTAATGGCAAAACGATAATGATTCGTGATGGCAAATATAATGATTCGTGATGGCAAATATAATGATTCGTAATGGCAAACATAATGATTCGTAATGGCAAATATAATGATTCGCAATGGCAAATATAATGATTCGTAATGGCAAATATAATGATTCGTAATGGCAAATATAATGATTCGTAATGGCAAATATAATGATTCGTAATGGCAAATATAATGATTCGTAATGGCAAATCTAATGATTCGCAATGGCAAATCTAATGATTCGTAATGGCAAATCTAATGATTCGTAATGGCAAATATAATGATTCGTAATGGCAAATATAATGATTCGTAATGGCAAATCTAATGATTCGTGATGGCAAATCTAATGATTCGTGATGGCAAATCTAATGATTCGTAATGGCAAATCTAATGATTCGTAATGGCAAATATAATGATTCGTAATGACAAATCTAATGATTCGTAATGTCAAATCTAATGATTCGTAATGGCAAATTTAATGATTCGTAATGGCAAATCTAATGATTCGTAATGGCAAATATAATGATTCGTAATGGCAAATATAATGATTCGTAATGGCAAATATAATGATTCGTGATGGCAAATCTAATGATTCGTAATGGCAAATATAATGATTCGTGATGGCAAATATAATGATTCGTGATGGCAAATATAATGATTCGTAATGGCAAATATAATGATTCGTAAAGGCAAATATAATGATTCGTAAAGGCAAATATAATGATTCGTAATGGCAAATATAATGATTCACAATGGCAAATATAATGATTCGTAATGGCAAATCTAATCAGATTAGATACTGACTGTGATTACACGATGATCCGTCGCTGATGAACAAAATTTGGAAATGAATATTAAATATTAACTCGGTATCGAAAGTGGTTGAGATTATACATTGACTTATATGTTTATTATAATATTATATATTATTGATTATATATTTTTATATATTATATATCATTATTTTATATATATTATTATTTATTATATATTATATATCTTATTATATATATTTTTATTATATATATATTATATATATATTATTGATTATATATATTTATATATTATATATTATTATTTTATATATATCATTATTTATTATATATTATATATCTTATTATATATATTTTTATCATATATATATTATTGATTATATATATTTTCTCTAGAGGGGCGAACAGCCACTTAAAGGTGCATACTAAATAAACAGCGACCTGGTAATAACTCTCTCTCTCAAGAGCACAGGGAAGCGCACAGGGAGTGGGGTAAGGTGACGAGGGGGAGGGGGGAGGGACGGGGGGACGAGGGGAGGGGGGAGGGACGGGGGGACGAGGGGAGGGGGAGGGACGGGGGGACGAGTGGACGGAGGAGGGAAGGGGGACGAGGAGGGAGGAGGGAAGGGGGGACGAGGGGATAGAAGAGGAAGAGGCGGGGGGACGAGGGGGGGGAGGGACGGGGGGACGAGGGAGGGGGAGGGGCGGGGGACGGGGGGAGGGGGGGACGGGGGGACGTGGGGCTAGTGGAGGAAGAGGCGGGGGGACGAGTGGAGGGAGGAGGGGCGGGGGTACGAGGGGAGGGGGAGGGACGGGGGGACGAGTGGAGGGGGAGGGACGGGGGGGGACGAGGGGATAGAAGAGGGCCGGGGGGGGACGAGGGGATAGAAGAGGAAGAGAGGCGGGGGACGAGGGGAGGGGGAAGGGACGGGGGAGGGACGAGGGGATAGAAGAGGAAGAGGCGGGGGGACGAGGGGAGGGGGAAGGGGGCGGGGGGACGAGGGGTTAGTGGAGGAAGAGGCGGGGGGACGAGGGGAGGGGGAGGGGCGGGGGGACCAGTGGAGGGAGGAGGGACGGGGAGGGGCGAGGGGGATACAAGAGGAAGAGGGGCCGGGGGGGGGACGAGTGGAGGGAGGAGGGGAGGGAGGAGGGACGAGGGGGGGGGGACGAGGGGATAGAAGAGGAAAAGGCGGGGAAAACGCATCGACGCAGCGAATTGAAACCGCCGCTCGCAACTCAGCGCATCTATTAACCTTTCTCGAATACTGAAGCTGAAAACAATTAAATTGCCAAATCGCGGCAACTTAAAAGCTCACGCCAACCAATCAGCCGACCAATCACGGAACCGTCCAGTCATACGTCGAAGCCAACGGCAGTAGCGAGAGGGGATACGAGACCAAAATATATTCGCTGCTCGTAAATTAATGGAAATATCAGACACGGCATCATCTATTAATTGTATTTCACTTAGAGAGAGAAAAGTACACATATCAATCCACTTGTCTAAATATTTGGGGATACGAGAGGGGATACGAGACCAAAATATATTCGCTGCTCGTAAATTAATGGAAATATCAGACACGACATCATCTATTAATTGTATTTCACTTAGAGAGAGAAAAGTACACATATCAATCCACTTGTCTAAATATTTGGGGATACGAGAGGGGATACGAGACCAAAATATATTCGCTGCTCGTAAATTAATGGAAATATCAGACGCGACATCATCTATTAATTGTATTTCACTTAGAGAGAGAAAAGTACACATATCAATCCACTTGTCTAAATATTTGGGGATACGAGAGGGGATACGAGACCAAAATATATTCGCTGCTCGTAAATTAATGGAAATATCAGACGCGACATCATCTATTAATTGTATTTCACTTAGAGAGAAAAAAGTACACATATCAATCCACTTGTCTAAATATTTGGGGATACGAGAGGGGATACGAGACCAAAATATATTCGCTGCTCGTAAATTAATGGAAATATCAGACGCGACACCATCTATTAATTGTATTTCACTTAGAGAGAGAAAAGTACACATATCAATCCACTTGTCTAAATACTTGAAGCTTGAAAGGTAATTGAAATGTTTGATAATTATAGTGAATTTACGTGTACAGAGAGAGCGGACACCACAAGCGTTGTGTCTGTCTGTTTGTCTACTTCTGTTCTTGAAGATCGTACAGAACATAGAGGTTTAATAGATCGCGATACATTTTCATTTTGAGAGAGAGAGAGAGAGAGAGAGAGAGAGAGAGAGAGAGAGAGAGAGAGAGAGAGAGAGAGAGAGAGAGAGAGAGAGAGAGAGAGAGAGAGAGAGAGTCTGTCGATCATTTAACTATACATACACGTAGACATATGTGCAGTATATCTGTCTATCTGTTTATATATCTATCCATCTACCCCATCTCCCTCCCCCCCCTTCTCTCTCTCTCTCTCTCTCTCTCCTCTCTCTCTCTCTCTCTCTCTCTCTCTCTCTCTCTCTCTCTCTCTCTCTCTCTCCCTCTCTCTCCTCACTCCCCTATCCCCTCTTTCTCTCTTGAGTAAATAAGCAAACATACGTGTGTTTATAGATGTGTGTGTGAGTGTGTCTGCGCGCACGTGTCCAGCTCCTCTCTCCTGTCCTCCCCTATCCCCCTTTCCCCTCTCCCCCCTGCCCTCCCCTATCCCCCTTCCCCTCTCCCCCCTCCCTCCCCTCCTCAACAACAATAGCGTGGGTCTCGAGGCCAATCTCAGGGAGAGATTGAACCGCCTCTTACGTCGCGTCAAAGAGACAATAAGAGATGCTTTGTCATCAATTACTCCTTACACTTACATACACTGACACACGCGCTTGCAGGGACTCAGGTGCATACATACATTTGGAGATAGATAGATAGATGGGTGGATTAGATATCTATCTTTCTTTCTCTATCTGTCTGTCTCTGTCTCTGTCTCTGTCTCTGTCTCTATCTGTCTGTCTGTCTCTCTCTCTCTCTCTCTCTCTCTCTCTCTCTCTCTCTCTCTCTCTCTCTCTCTCTCTCTCTCTCTCTCTCTCTCTCTCTTATTCTCCCTCCCTCCCCCCCAATGTATCATTCCCTTTCTCCATTTCTCTCTCTTCCCATCTCTTCTTAATTCTTTCCACTTTCCTTTTCCTGCGTCACTCCATCTCTCTGTTCCCTCTTTCCCTCCCTTCTCCCGCCTTTCCCTCTTTTCCCCTCTCTTCTTCACTTCCACTTTCAGTCCTTCTTCCCTCCTTTCTTCCTAACTCCTTCCTTTCCTCATTATTTTTCCCTACTCCGGTCTCACTCCCTCTCTCTTCTCCCACACTTTCCCTTTCTCTCCTTCTCCCTCCTTCCATCTCTTTCTCCTTCTTGTCCCACTCTTTCTCACTCCCGGCCTCACTCCCTCTCTCTTCTCCCACACTTTCCCTTTCTCTCCTTGTTCCTCCTTCCATCTCTTTCTCCTTCTTGTCCCACTCTTTCTCTTCTCTCCGTCTCATGCCGTTTACTATCGCTCCGTCCTTCCCTCCCGGTCTCTCTCCCTCTCTACTTCCTCTCTTTTCATCTCTCCTCTCCCTTCCTTCTTCCCTCTCTCAGTCCCTCCTTTTCTTCTCTCCTTCCTCCCTCTCTTCGTTTCCCTCCTGTGTCACTCCCTTTCCGCTCTCTCCTTCCTTCTCTCTCTTTCCTTCTTTTCTTTCCCTCTCCTATCCACTCTCTTCCTCATTCCCTCTCTCTATCCCTTCCTTCCTTTCCATCTCCTCTCTTCTCCCTCCCTCCTTCATTTCATTCCCCTCTCTGCTCTCTCTCTCCTTCCTTTTCCTCTCCTCCCTCCTTCCCTCTCTCTATACCTCCTTCCTCTCCCTCTCCTCTCAGCTCCCTCCCTCCTTCCCCTCTCTCTTCCTTTCTTCCTTCCCCTCTCTCTCCCTCCCTCCTTCTTCCCTATCTCCCCCTTCCCCTTTTTTCCTCCTTCCTTCCCCCTCCTTCCTTCCCTCCCACTTCCTTTTCTCTATCCTCCCTTCCCCCTCTCCCTACCCTTCCCTTCTCTTCCTCCTTCCCTCCCTCCTTCCTTCCTTTTCTCCCTCCTTCCTTCCCTCCCACTTCCCTTCTTCTCTATCCTCCTCACCCTTCTCTCTCCTCCCTCCCTCTTCC
The DNA here is from genome assembly GCF_042767895.1 of Penaeus vannamei. Classification (NCBI taxonomy): domain Eukaryota; kingdom Metazoa; phylum Arthropoda; class Malacostraca; order Decapoda; family Penaeidae; genus Penaeus; species Penaeus vannamei. The sequence continues at coordinate 1,522,009 of NC_091583.1, read as the reverse complement.
CTTTCTCTCCCTCCTTCCTTCTCTCCTCCCTTCCCCCTCTCCCTCCCCCTTCCCTTTCTCTCCTCCTCCTTCCTTCTTCCCTCCCTCCTTCCCCCTCTCTCTCCCTCCCTTTCCTTTCTCTCCCTCTTCCCTTTTTTCTCCTCCTTCCTTCCCTCCCTCCTTCCCCCTCTCTCTCCCTCTCCCTTCCCTTTCTCTCTCTCCTTCTTTCCCTCCCTCCTTCCTTCTCTCTCATTCCTTCCCTCCCTCCTTCCCCCTCTCTCTCCCTCCCTCTTCCCTTTCTCTCCCTCCTTCCTTCTCTCTCCTTCCTTCCCTCCCTCCTTCCCTCTCTCTCTCTCCTTCCCTTTCTCTCTCCTCCCTTCCCTCTCTCCTCCCTCCCTCTTCCCTTCCTCTCTCTCCTTCCTTCCTTCTTCTCCTTCCTTCCCTCCCTCCTTCCCCTCTCTCTCTCTCTCTCCTTCCCTTTTTCTCCTCCTTCCTTCTCTCTCTCCTTCCTTCCCTCCCTCCTTTCCCTCTCTCTTCCTCCTTCCTTCTCTCTCCTCCCTCCTCTCTCTCTCTCTTCCCTTTCTCTCCCTCCTTCCCCTCTCTCTCTCCCTCTCCCTTCCTTTTCTCCTCTCTCTCCCTCCCCCTTCCTTCTCTCTCCTCCTTCCTTTCTCCTCTCCTTCCTTCCTCCTCCTTCCTTCTCTCTCCTTTCCTTTCCTCCCTCCTTCCCTCTCCCTCCCTCTCCCTTTTCCCTTTCTCTCCTTCCTTCCTTCTCTCCTCCTTCCTTCCCTCCTTCCCTTCCCTCTCCTCTCCCTCTCCCTTCCCTTTCTCCTCCTTCCTTCTCCCTCCTTCCCCCTCTCTCTCCCTTCCCTTTCTCTCCCTCCTTCCTCTCTCTCCTTCCTTCCTTCCCTCCCTCCTTCCCCCTCTCTCTCCCTCCCCTTCCCTTTTCTCCTCCTTCCTTCCCTCTCTCCCTCCCCCTTTCTCTCCCTCCTTCCTTCCCTCCTTCCTTCCCACTTCCCTTTCTCTCCCTCCTCCCTTCCTTCCCTTTCTCTCCCTCTCCTTCCTTCTCTCCCCCTTCCCTTTCTCTCCCTTCCCTTTCTCTCCCTCCTTCCTTCTCTCTCCTTCCTTCCCTCCCTCCTTCCTTCCTTCTCTCTCCCTCCCTCTTCCCCTTTCTCTCCCTCCTTCCTTCTCCCTCCTTCCCCCTCTCTCTCTCCTTCCCTCTTCCCTCCTTCCCCCTCTCTCCCTCCCTCTCCCTTCCCCCTCTCTCCCCTTCCCTCCTTCCTTCCCCACCTCTCTCCCTCCCTCTCTCCTTCCCTCCCTTCCTCCTTCCGTCCCTCCCTCCTTCCTTCCCCCCACTCTTCCCCCACTCCCCTCTCTCCCCTCTCCCTCTCCTCCTTCCTTCCTTCCTCCTCTCCTCCCCCTTCCCTTTCTCTCCCTCCTTCCCTTCCCTCCTTCCTTCCTTCCCTCCCTCCTTCCCCCCCCCTCTCTCTCTCTCTCCCTCTCCTCAAGCTCTCATCTTGGCTAATTTTCCTCCTTGACTCGGGGTCTTAATCAGCTTCTGCCCGCAACGTACATCGAGCGCTTCCTTCTCTGCTTTCATGTTGGGAAGGGGGGGGGGGGTGAGGATAGTGGTGGTGGTGGTGGTTGGGAAGGGGGGGGGTGAGGATAGTGGCGGTGATGGTGGTGGTGGAGGTGATGATGAAGGTGGGGATGGAGGTGGGGATGAGGGTAGTGGTGGTGGTTGTAGGTGGTGGTGGTGAAGATAGTGGTGATGGTGGTGTTGGTGGTGATGGTGGAGGTAATGGTGATCAGGGTGGGGGTGATAGCGGCGGTGCTTGTGGTGATGGTGGAGGTGGTGAACAGGGCGGTGGGGATGAGGGTAGTGGAGATGGTTGTAAGTGGTGGTGGTGATAATGAAGGTGGTGAACATGGCGGTGGGGATGAGGGTAGTGGTGATGGTGGAGGTGGTGGCTGTAGGTGGTGGTGGTGATGGTGGAAGTGGTGAACATGGCGGTGGGGATGAGGGTAGTGGTGATGGTTGTAGGTGGTGGTGGTTGTAGGTGGTGGTGGTTGTAGGTGGTGGTGATGGTGATGGTGGAGGTGATGGTGGTGATGGTGATGGTGGTGAACATGGCGGTGGTGATGAGGGTAGTGGTGATGGTTCTAAGTGGTGGTGGTGGAGGTGATGATGATGATGAAGGTGGTGATGAGGGTAGTGGTGATGGTTCTGGCGGTGGTGGTGGAGGTGATGATGATGATGAAGGTGGTGATGAGGGTAGTGGTGATGGTTGAGGGTGGTGATGATGGTGGAGGTGATGATGGTGGTGATGGTGGAGGTGGTGAACATGGCGGTGGTGATGAGGGTATTGGTGATGGTTGTAGGTGGTGGTTGTAGGTGGTGGTGCTGGTGATAGTGGAGGTGATGGTGGTGATAGTGGTGATGGTGGAGGTGATGGTGGTGATAGTGGTGATGGTGGAGATGATGGTGATCAGGGTGGTGGTGATAGCGGCGGTGGTTGTGGTGATGGTGATGGTGGAGGTGGTGATGGTGGTGACAGTGGTTTTGGTGGCGATGGCGGTGGTTGTGATGGTGACTGTTGTTTTGAAGATGATGGTTGTGGTGATGGCAATGGTGACTATGAGAATAATGGTGATGATGCTCATGTTCACTTACATGGTTGTAAGTGGTGGTGGTGATAGTGGTGATGGTGATGGAGGTGGTGGAGGTGATGGTGATCAGGGTTGGTGGTGATAGCGGCGGTGGTTGTGGTGATGATGATGGTGGAGGTGATAGTGGTGATGGTTGTAGGTGGTGATGATGAAGGTGGTGATAGTGGTGGTGATAGTGGTGGTGGTGGTGATGATGATGGAGGTGGTGGTGATGGTGGTGGTTGTGGTGATGGTTGTGATGGTAGCGGTGGTGATGATGGTGATGGTGACTGTTGCCTTGAAGATGATGGTTGTGGTGATGGTAATGGTGACTATAAGGATAATGGTGATGATGCTCATGTTGACGATGATAACGACAAAGAAGATGGTGTTGCTGATGCTGATGGTGGAGTAGCATCAGTGTGGTGGTGATAGTGATGTTTAAGGATGCAAGAACGGTGAAAATGACTAAAATTATTAAGATAATTACGGGAATAATGAAGAACGACAATGATGAAGGACAGAGAAAGAGAGGGAAAAAGGAGATGAAGAGAAAACTTAGAGATTATCTTGAAGGCAAGCAGGTGATAAGGGGGGTGGGGGTGGGGGGTGGAGGGAGAGGCATGAGATAATCTTAATAACGATAAAAGGGAAGATGAATGTTGACGAAAGAGAATGAAGATAAAGTTAATGACAAGTGACGTTTATGATGTCAATAATTGTTATGATAATAACAATGTCATTGATAGTGATAAGAATACAGATCACCTCCAAAAGGAATAACAATATGGATAATATAATAATGATAATAATGATATTTTTTATATAATGGCAATAGTGGTAATAGTAATAATAGTGAAAATAACAATAATGATAATATCTTCATTATTTCTGTCATCACTATTATTACATTTACAATTACTGTTACTATTATTATCATCATCATTATAATCATCATTTTATTTATTACTGTACCACTAATTTTATCATCCTCATCATTATTACTACCATTAATATCAACATTATCAATATCATCATTATGATTATTATTGCTACTGTTGTTGTTATCATTTTTGTTACCATGGCCATTGGGATCACCTCTATCATTATCATTACCATCGATAAATCTGATAAACACAAATAATATATACAATAAATACATAATACCGTATGAAATATGAAAAACAGAATTACGAATACAAAACAAAACAAAAATGAAGGGAATTAAG
>NC_091583.1:1510655-1513155 GCF_042767895.1 Penaeus vannamei | reverse complement strand
ACAGGAGAAGGAAGAGAGAAGAAAGGTGTGTGTAGAAAGAGAGGGGGAGAGGAAAGATGGAGGAGGTGGAAGGATGAAAAAAAGGAGGGAACAAGGAGAAAGGCAAAATAAATCGAGGTGGAAAGGAGAGGGCGAGGAGAGCGAAGAGAAATGAGAGGGAGAAGAGAGAGAGAGAAGAATAAATAAGAATGAAAATGGATAAAATATAAATGGATTGCTTTCCTTCCTGCAAATCCCTATACCAACTGAGAAAACACGAAGATTATCCGAGCGCAACCAGTGGAATGGCTCTTCATAATATCCATAATGACTGCAAAGCTCATGATAATGCTATTACTGATACAGATGCTACTGCTATCACTTATGGTATTATCAGTGATAAGGCTAATGCAAACGCCAACACTGATGGATCACAAATACAGATACTAATACCAGTATCAAAACTAATACCAGAATATTAATACCAATACTTATACTGCTACTACTCCTATAACTACTACTGCTACAACAAAACAACAACGACAGCAACAACAAAAGCTACTATTACTGATAGTATTTCTTTGACTACTACGGCTACCTCACCATAGCAGAAATAAAGATGATGGTGAAGGCAGTCGCAAAAAAAAAAAAAAAAACAATGATGATGATAACGATGATGGTGATAATATAAATGAACAACGTAATGAGGATAATAGGCAGACAGAAGGCAGGGGAAAAGAGAAAGAAAAAACAACATTTCTTATATCACCCAAGACAAACATTCTCGCCTACAAAACACTGGAAGCGCAATCTTCTCTCGAGGAAAAAATCTGATAAAATCATCCTATAACAACATTTGATAAAAAAGGAAAATAATAAGAAAGAGGAAAAATGGATAAACGCCTAGGAGAGGGGGGAGGAGCATGGGATTAGGAAGGGAAGAGAGAGAGAGAGAGAGAGAGAGAGAGAGAGAGAGAGAGAGAGAGAGAGAGAGAGAGAGAGAGAGAGAGAGAGAGAGAGAGAGAGAGAGAGAGAGAGAGAGAGAGAGAGAGAGAGAGAGAGGAGGCTGGAGAGGAAAAATGAGGGAGAGGGAGAGGGAGAAGGAGTAGTAGAAGGAAAGGGAGAGGGAGAGGGAAAGGGAGGGAGGGAGAAAGAGAGATGGAGGGAGGGAGAAGATGGGAGAGGGAGAGGGAAAGGGAGAAGGAAAGGGAAAGGGAGAGAAGGAGAGAGGAGAAGCAGAGGTAGAGGAGGGAGGGGTAGAGGGAAGGAGGAGAGAGAGAGAGAGAAGGTAGAGAAGGAAGAAGGAAGAGAGGAGGGAAGATGAAGAGAAGGAGGAAAGCAAGAAGAGGGAAAGGAAGAGTGAGGAAAGAGGATTGGAAAGGCAAAAATAATAAGGAGATGGAAGAGAAAGGAGATGAAGGAGGAAATTCTGAAAAGACCAAAGAAGAAGGAAGAGGTCAAGAGCGCAGAAAGGGGTCAGAAAGAGAAGGAGAAGAAGGGAAGAAGAGAAAGATAGGAATCCGATCGCTCTTTGCAACATAAATCTTCAGGGACGACATTTCTCCCCCCTCCTCTTCCCCCGTTCGTCTTTCCTATCCCTGTTCCTATCCCCTCTTTCCATCCCTATCCCCTGTCACTCTGTCCCTCCCCTTCGTTCCCTGTCCACTAAATCCAGTCCCTTGCCCTCCCTCTTCCCTCCCTCCCTCGCTTCCCTCCTCCCTTTGGGTCTCCTCTCCCCCTTCCCCTGCCTCTCCTCCGGCTTCTTGTCCCTCCCTTCCCCCTCCCTTCCCTCCTCTACCCCATGGTACCACCTCACTCTCTCTCTCCATTCTTCCCTCCCTCTCTTCCTCTCCATCCTTCCCTCCCTCCCTTCCTCTCCATTCTTCCTTCCTTCCCTCCCTTCTTCCATCCTTCCTCTCCATCCTTCCTTCCTTCCTCTCCCTCCTGGCACCACCTCACTCTTTCCGCCCCTCCCACTTGGACCGTATCACTGCTTCCCTTCCTCCTCCTCCTTTACCTCCTATCCCTGCCCGCCTTCTTTACTTGTCCTAGTCTATCCCATACCTCCTCCTCCTGTCTCCACTTCCCCTTCCCCTGCCTTCCCTTTCTAGCACCAAACCACCCTCCCCTCCCTTTTCCGCTGGCTCCTTATCCCTTCCCTCCTCCTCCTCTGTCTCCTTCCTCCTTCCTTGGCCTTCCCTCACTTCCCTCTGTTTCCTCTCCCCCTTCCTTGCCTTCCCTCACTTCCCTCTGTCTCCTCTCCCCCCTTCCCTTGCCTTCTCTCCCTCCTCCTCTGTCTCCTCTCCCCTTCCTTGGCCTTCCCCCTCACTTCCCTCTGTCTCCTCTCCCCCTTCCCCCTGCCTTCCCACCTCCTCCTCTGTCTCCTCTCCTCCCTTCCTTGGCCTTCCCCTCACTTCCCTCTGTCTCCTCTCCCCCCTTCCCCTGCCTTCCTTCCTCCTCCTCCGTCTCCTCTCCTCCTTCCCCTGCCTTCCCACCTCCTCCTCTCTCTCCTCTCTCCCAT
>NC_091583.1:1503155-1505655 GCF_042767895.1 Penaeus vannamei | reverse complement strand
TTCCTCTTTTTCTCCGCCTTTTCCTTTATAATAGTTGGTGTATGTAGTTGATTTATTCTTACTGTGCGCTGTTATTTTTTATTTTCCATTTATGTTTGTGTTCATTTTCTCGTTTTAGTTCATTCCTTTCCAACTTGGGGAACGCATCATTCATATTTTTTTTTGTGAGTTTTATGTAACCCGTAATTAATGAGGTGTTGTTCATATACCCTCCTCCCTGCAGTGTATTACCTAGCAACCCATTTTCCCAATTAACGTTTTTTGCTCATCCTTAATCACTTCAGTAACGTCGTGCGCAATAATAAACAATTACCAGCCTTGAGACACCATCCCCAGGGTACACGATGCCCCAATTTTTAACTGCGAGGCTGTTCTCGACGCCGTTACGTGACCCGTGTTTAGAGCATTATCGCCCTCATCGGCGCTGGAACGACCCCCACGTTTTCTAGGCCTTATAAGGCATAAAGACCCTCTTTTTTTTTCTTTTTTTTTATATATATTAATAGGGGTAGGAATGAAATTTGAGCAAAGCCCATTACGGGCTCTCCCTGCCTATTACGCGGCCGTTTGGTCTATTATCTCCGCGTAACACTATCATCAAGAGGGTGCTATTGTGTTTTATCGCTCCAGATACATCCTTGAGAGCCTCGTGGGTGAGGGGGAGGAGGGGGGAGAGGGGAGGGAGGGGGGAGGGGGCTACGAAGGGGAATGGGAAAACGTAGAGGAGAGAGGGGAAAAGGGTAAAGGTTAAGGGAAAGGGGAAAAGGGTAAAGGATAAGGGAAAGGGGGAAAGGGTAAAGGTTAAGGAAAGGGGAAAGGGGAACGGGTAAGGGAAAGGGAAAGGGTAAAGGTTAAGGGAAAGGGGAAAGGGGAAAGGTTAAGGGAAAGGGGAAAGGGTAAAGGTTAAGGGAAAAGGGAAAGGGGAAAGGGGAAAGGTTTAGGGAAAGGGGAAAGGGGAAAGGTTTAGGGAAAGGGTAAAGGTTAAGGGAAAGGGGAAAGGGGAAAGGTTTAGGGAAAGGGGAAAGGGTAAAGTTTAAGGTAAAGGGGAAAGGGTAAATATTAAGGGAAAGGGGAAAGGGTAAAGGTTAAGGGAAAGGGGAAAGGGGAACAGGTAAGGGAAAGGGGAAAGGGTAAAGGTTAAGGGAAAGGGTAAAGGGTAAAGGTTAAGGGAAAAGGGAAAGGGGAACGGGTAAGGAAAAGGGAAAGGGTAACGGGTAAGGAAAAGGGGCATAGGATAGGAGAAGGGGCAGTGGGAGGGGATGGGGAAGGGGCACTGGAAGGGAGAAGACAAAGAGGAAAGGGGAAGAGGAGCGGGAGGAAGGAGCAGGGGCAAAGCGGCAGGAGAAAAGGAAAGGGGGAAAGGGGCGTGGGAGAAGCGAATGGGAAGGGCAAGGAGAAGGACAAGGGGAAGGAGAGAGTAAAAGAGCAAGGAAAATGGACAGGTGGAGGGGCTGGGAGGAGGAGGCACAGGGTGGTGGACTGACGGGGGTGGGGAGGGGCGGGGGGGGGGGGGGTGATAGAAGGGGAGAAAAGGGGTAGGGGGAGGGGGGGGGGAGGAGAGGGGATTTAGAAGAGAAGGGGAATAGGAGTAGGAAGCGATAAGGGTTTAGAGGGGGGAGGGAAGAGGAGGAGGCGAGAAGGGGTCAGAGGGAAAGGGGAGGGATAGGAGGTGGAGGAAGAGGAGAAGAAAGGGGGTTAGATAAGAGGGAAGGGAAGGAGGAGGCGAGTGGGGATAAAAGTAGGAGGGGAAGGAGAAAGAGGAGGAAAGAGGGGTTAGAGGAAAGAGGAAGAGGAAGAAGAGGCGAGAAGGGGTTGGAGAAGAGGAGGAATCGAGAGTAATTTTGAGGGGAGGAGGAGAAAGAGGAGGGAGGAGGCGAGAGGGGGGTAAGAGGAGGAGAGGAAGAGGAAAGAAGAGGCGAGAGTGACTTGGCGGGGAGGAGGAGAAAGAGGAAGAGGAGGAGGCGAGAGGGCTTTAGAGGAGAGAGGAAGAGGAGGAATCGAGAGTAATTTAGATGAGGAGGAAGAGAAAGAGGAGGAGGAGAAAGAGGAGGAGGAGACGAGAGGGCTTTAGAGGAGAGAGGAAGAGGAGGAATCGAGAGTAATTTGTAGGGGAGGAGGAGAAAGAGGAGGAGGAGGCGAGAGGGCTTTAGAGGAGAGAGGAAGAGGAGGAATCGAGAGTAATTTAGATGAGGAGGAGAAAGAGGAGGAGGAGAAAGAGGAGGAGGCGAGAGGGCTTTAGAGGAGAGAGGAAGAGGAGGAATCGAGAGTAATTTAGATGAGGAGGAGGAGAAAGAGGAAGAGGAGGAGGCGAGAGGGCTGTAGAGGAGAGACGAAGAGGAGGAATCGAGAGTAATTTAGATGAGGAGGAGAAAGAGGAGGAAGAGGCGAGAGGGGTTAGAGGAGAGAGGAAGAGGAGGTTTCGAGAGTAATTTAGATGAGGAGGGAGAAAGAGGAGGAAGAGGAGGAGGCGAGAGGGCTTTAGAGGAGAGAGGAAGAGGAG
>NC_091583.1:1495655-1498155 GCF_042767895.1 Penaeus vannamei | reverse complement strand
GCCCTCCCTTCCTCCCTCCCTCCCTCCCTCCCTCCCCTCCCCTCCCTCCGAGATCGAGACAAACTCCCACCGCTCCACAGGGTGTATATATATCCCCCCCCCCCCCTTTTTTTTTTTTTTTTTTTTTTTTTTTTTTTGATTCGGCAAAGGGTAATTTATGCCGTGTTTCCCTTTGAGGCTGAATTCCTTGATGCCCGCGGCGGGGGATATGGTCAGCGAGGCGCCTGGGAGAAAAGCCTTGATTCCCGGAGATAAAAAAAAAACAACAAAAAACCGCGATCTTGCCGGACGATGAAGCCAATCTTGCGGCTTCTCGTCGCGGATCGGGGCGAGTCTGGCAGATCTTGCGATTTTCCTCCATCTTGGGTCCCTGTCTCTGTGGGGTCTTCGGTTTTTATGAATGTTTTCTGTCTTTTTCTTTATCTGATTTTCTTCTTTTTTCTTTTCTATTTTGCTATTTTCTATTTTGCTATTTTCTTCTGAATGTTTTCTGTCTTTTTCTTTATCTGATTCGTTTCTTGTCCTTTTTTCCAGGTTTTTCTCGTTTCTGCTTTTTTTTTTTGGTCTATTTTTTATGTTTTTTTTGTTTTTCTTCAGTTTTATTTAGTTTCGTGTTTTGTTTTTACTCATTTTCTTTCTGTAGTTTTTTCACTTCGCTTTCATTTTTCTTTATCTATCTTTCTTTCGCTTTCTTCGCTTCTGTATGTTTTTATTTTTTTGATGTGTATGATTTTATTGGTCTCTTTGTCTTTGTTTCTATCTGACTTTTTAGTCTCTCTCTCTGTGTCTCTGTCTGTCTGTCTCTTTCTCCCCCTTCTCTCTCTCTCTCTCTCTCTCTCTCTCTCTCTCTCTCTCTCTCTCTCTCTCTCTCTCTCTCTCTCTCTCTCTCTCTCTCTCTCTCTCTTTCTCCCGTTCTCTCTGCTCTCTCTCTTCTCTCTCTCTCTCTTTCTCCTCTCTCTCTTCTCCTCTCTCTCGCTCTGCCTCTCCCTCTGTCCCCTCACCTCACATTCTGTAGCATATACGCACACACGTGTACAAACACACACACACACACACACGCACAAACACATACAAAAAAAAAAACAAAAAACTCACACACACAAACACCCACATATACACACACCCTGTACAGACACAAACAAACACAGACACACACCCACACACAAACACGCACATACAAACACACACCCGTACAGACACACACGCACACACACACAAACACGCACATACACACACACCCGTACAGACACAAACAAACAAAGACACACACACAAACACGCACATACACACACACCTGTACAGACACAAACAAACACAGACACACACAAACACGCACACAGCTGACACCCGTACAGACACACACAAACACAGACACACACGCACACACAAACACGCACATACACACACACCCGTACAGACACAAACAAACACAGACAAACACGCACACACACAAACACGCACATACACACACACCCGTACAGACACAAACAAACACAGACAAACACGCACGCACACAAGCACGCACATACATACATTACACACCCGTACAGACAACACACAAACACAGCAGACACACACACGCACACACAAACACGCACATACACACACACCCGTACAGACACAAAGCAAACACAGACAAACACGCACACACACACAAACACGCACATACACACACACCCGCTGTACAGACACAAACAAACACATTGACAAACACGCACACACACAAACACGCACATACATACACACCCGTACAGACACACACGCACACACAAACACGCACATACACACACACCCGTACACACACACACACACACGCACACACAAACACGCACACAGCTGACACACACATACACACACACCCGTACAGACACACACGCACACACACACCCGTACACACACACACACAAACACAGACACACACGCACACACAAACACGCACATAAACACACACAAACACACACACACAAACACGCACACACAAACACGCACACAGCGGACACCCGCCCTTCGGAATCCTTCTTTCTCTGACGGATCCCTCGCCTTCTTGTCCAATGGCGGATTCTCTCGCGAATTCCGAGATCGTGCGAGAGTCCTCTGTTAAGACCCCCACCCCCCCTCTCCTAGCCTCCATCCTCCCTCTCCTCCTTGTATTCCCCTCCCCACCCCCCCTCCTAGCCTCCATCCCTCCATCTCTCTCTCCTCCTTGTATTCCCCCTCCCCATCCCCCCTCCCCGAGCCTCCATCCCCCCCCTCTCTCCTTGTATTCCCTCCCCAAAACCTCCCCTCCTAGCCTCCATCCCCCTCTCTCCTTGTATTCCTCTCCCCACCCTCCTCCTAGCCTCCATCCCCCCCTCTCCTTGTATTCCCTCCCCCTCCTAGCCTCCATCCCACCATCTCTCCTTGTATATCCTCTCCCCCTCCTAGCCTGCTATCCCCTCCTCTCCTTGGCCCCCTCCCCCACCCCCTGCCTTAGCCTCCATCCCCCATCCCTCTCCTTGGT
>NC_091583.1:1480655-1483155 GCF_042767895.1 Penaeus vannamei | reverse complement strand
AGTGAATAACAGTTTTAATGATAACAACTACAAGATGTGCAATTTATAGTGATACTAATAACAATGGTAAAGATAACACAATGAAAAAGATAATATAAATAATATTGATAGTAAATGATAAAAGCAACAACAATAAAGATGATAATAATACTGATAATAATAATAATGATTATGATGATAATGATTATGATGATAATAATGATTACGATGATAATAATTATGATAATGATAATAGTAGTAATAATAACAATAATAATGATAATTGCAACAATGATAATGATAATAATTATCTTCATCATAACAATAACAAAACGATGATCATAATAGTCATTATAACGGCAATATAAACAGTAACACCAACGGCAAAGACAGCAATTTTATGCCAGCACATCGCCACAACGCCCTCAACGCCCACACAACACTAGCGATAATAGAAGCATTCTCTCCGCCCACAACCGCCGCCCCATTCTGCGTCCTAAACTTTGTGAGTGTCGCGGAAACTTTGTGGAAGGTTTCGGTAATCTGATAATAATAATGATAATAGTAACAATAATAACAATAGTAATGATAATGGCAAGAATGATAATGATAATGATGATAATTATCTTCATTATAACAATAACGATGATCATAAAAGTAATCATAATGGCAAAAGAAACAGTAACACCAACGGCAAAGACAGCAATGACAGCACATCGCCACAACGCCCTCAACGCCCACACAACACTATCGATAATAGAAGCGTTGCCTCCGCCCACAACCGCCGCCCCATTCTGCGTCCTAAACTTTGTGAGTGTCGCGGAAACTTTCTAGAAGGTTTCGTTAATCTGATAATAATAATGATAATAGTAACAATACTAACAATAGTAATGATAATGGCAAGAATGATAATGATAATGATAATAATTATCTTCATTATAACAATAACAAAAACAATGATCATAATAGTCATTATAACGGCAAAAGAAACAGTAACACCAACGGCAAAGACAGCAATTTATGACAGCAAATCGCCACAACGCCCTCAACGCCCACACAACACTATCGATAATAGAAGCGTTGCCTCCGCCCACAACCGCCGCCCCATTCTGCGTCCTAAACTTTGTGAGTGTCGTGGAAACTTTCTGGGAGGTTTCGGTAATCTGATAATAATAATGATAATAGTAACAATAATAACAATAGTAATGATAATGGCAAGAATGATAATGATAATGATGATAATTATCTTCATTATAACAATAACGATGATCACAATAGTCATTATAACGGCAATAGAAACAGTAACACCAACGGCAAAGACAGCAATTTATGACAAGCACATCGCCACAACGCCCTCAACGCCCACACAACACTGGCGATAATAGAAGCGTTCCCTCCGCCCACAACCGCCGCCCCATTCTGCGTCCTAAACTTTGTGAGTGTCGCGGAAACTTTTTGGGAGGTTTCGGTAATCTGGCGCGTGTGTTTCGTCCTGGAGGCTCTCCTTTTAAGGGGTTTAAGGTCGGGTCGTTGCTCCCCTTAAATGGGTTTTTAGGTGTTTTAGGTCTGTGATTGTTTTTTTTTATTTATAAGTTTTAAAGATTTTTTATTATTATTCATTAAGTTAAATGGTTCTAAGGTCATTTAGTAATGTTTTTTTTTCAAAACATATCTTAGTTGGTATAAAAAAATTAGGTTTGTGATTTATATTTTTATTTTTAGGTTTTAAAGGCGGTTCTTTGATTAAATTAAATGGTTTTAAGGTGATTTAGGTATCTAATATTTTTTTCCCCTTTAAGGATTTTGAAAACAATCCTTAAAGTTATTTAGGTTTGTATTATTTTTTTTTTCATTTATAGTGTTTAAAGCGTTTCTTTGATTAAATCAAATGGTTTTAAGGTTGATTTAGGTATGTGATTTTTTCCATTTAAGGACTTTAAAGACAGTTTTTTTTTCTTTTAATCTTAAATGGTCTTAAAGTGATTTAGGTTTATGGTTGTTTTTATTTCCATTTATAGTTTTTAAAGGCGTTTTAAGGTGATTTAAGTATGTAAGTATTTTTTCCATTGAAGGATTTCTTTACCTCAAATGGTTTAAGGTGATTTTTGTTCTGTGATTATTTTTTAAATCAATACGTGGAGTAAGATTGTTATTTGTGATTTTCTATTTCGATATCATGATGTATTCGGCAGGATAAAATGCTTGTTGATTCGGTGACAAAAAGCTTGTAAGTGCATAATGAATGAAATCATGTTTTATTAATATTTACTTTGATAAGATCATAAACTCTTTCAACGCTGAAGGATTTTCAAATCACCAGATAACTAATAACAGCAATATAATAATAATGATTCACTTCACCGCAGACAAAAAAAAAAAAAAGACTTTAATTCCAGTCTTTTAATTAATTTGATCAATCCAACACCATCAATCAGTCATGGTATTCAGACGAGTGGCTTTTAAACCAGCGCAGCAAAGGGGAGGGGGGGGAACCCGGGGTGGGGGTGGGGTGGGGTGGGGG
>NC_091583.1:1475655-1478155 GCF_042767895.1 Penaeus vannamei | reverse complement strand
AGACAGAGAGACAGAGAGACAGAGAGACAGAGAGACAGAGAGACAGAGAGACAGAGAGACAGAGAGACAGACAGAGAGACAGAGAGACAGAGAGACAGAGAGACTGAGAGACAGAGAGACAGAGAGACAGAGAGACAGAGAGACAGAGAGACAGACAGAGAGACAGAGAGACAGAGAGACAGAGAGACAGAGAGACAGAGAGACAGAGAGACAGGTCGTCCCCGAGAACGGATCAGTAGGTAGATCCAGAGAGGTCGATAAATGGATGGAAAGAAGATTGTAAATTCATTACCCCGTGAACAGGATCGCCCGCGTACCCTGTGGCCTCAAACGGTGCCTGCCTTGTATCTTTCTCTCTCTCCCCTCCCTCCTTCCTTCTCCTCTCGGCCGCTCCCCCTCTCTCCTCACGGTCCCTCTCCCTCTCCCCTCGGTCCCTCCCCCTCTCCTCACGGCCCCTCTCCCTCCCCTCCCTCCTTCCTTCTCCTCTCGGACCCTCCACCTCTCCTCCTCCTTCCTTCTCCTCCTCGGCCGCTCCCCTCTCCTCTCGTATCCCCTCCTCCTCTCCCTCCCTCTCTCCTCTCCCCCTCTCCCTCGGCCCCTCCCTCCTCCTTCCTCTCGGGCTCTCCCCTCTCCTCTCAGCTCTCCCTCTCTCTCGGCCCTCGCCCTCTCCTCTCGGACCCTCTCTCCCTCCCTCCCTCCTTCCTTCTCCTCTCGGCCGCTCCCCCTCTCCTCTCGCCCTCCCCTTCTCCTCTCGGCCGTTCCCCCTCCTCTCGTATCCTCCCCTCTCCCTCGGCCCTCCCTCCTCTCGCCCTTCCTCTCCCTCCCTCCTTCCTTCTCCTCTCGGCCCCTCCCCCTCTCCCCTCGGTCCCTCCCCTTCTCCTCTCGGCCCCTCTCCCTCTCCTCTCGGTCCCTTCCTCTCGACCCTCCCCCTCCTCCTCCTTCCTTCTCCTCTCGGACCATCCCCCTCTCCTCGGTCCCTCCCCCTCCTCTCAGTCCCTCCCTCCCCCTCGATCCTCTCCTCTACCCCCACCCTCACCCCAAACCTTGTTTAACTATTCCCCCTCCCCCCCCTCCCCCCCTGCCTGTCTGCTCTCATCTCGCCTTCTTCCGTCTGCTACACAGCCCGTTCCCCTTGCTCCTTCTCTCTGTTGCCACGCCCACTCACAACCTTTCACTCCGCCCAGTCACCACGCCCCCTCACCACACGCCACTTAACCACATCCTCTTTGCTAACGCCCACTCATAAAGAAGAAGAAGAAGAAGAAAACGTCAACACGGCTCCTTTCTCTCTCTTTCGTTTGCTCCTCCCACTAGACACGCCCCCCTTCGCTCCTCCCATCTATCACGCCCACTTATGTTTCACTCACTTTCCTACTCTGCTCTTTTTACTCTCCCTTCCTCTCTCCGTCTGAAGACTATCTTTATCTTGTTTTTCTCTCAACACTTTTCTTCTTTCTCTTGTCTTCCTTCACTCCTTGTTCTTTTATCTCTCTCCCTCTCTATTTTCTTCCCCCCCCCCTCTATTTTCTTCCCTCTCTCTCTCTGCCTTCCTCTCTCTGTCTCTCTCTCGCTCTCTCTCTTCTCTTGCTATTCTTCTCGCGCTCACCACTGTATTCCCTATCCACTCTTTCACCCCGTTTTCTCTTTTTTCTATTTTCATTTTTTCTCTCTCCCTCTCTTTTCTCTCCTTCCCTTCCCTTGTACACATGTTGGTGTTATCAGACTCGAACAGGCCTACTACACCTGTCATCTGGAGCGCTACGTTCACGTCCGCAAAACAACCTTTTATAGCTCTCAACAGCCATAACTTTTCAGTCTATGACGTGGCGTGTCTTCGAGCAGCTGCAGGTGAAAGGGTATGCTGTACATGTGCGTGAATGATGATGCACTTGCGTTTTACATGTTCATTCATGCAAAATGAACAGAAAAAAAAACACTGCCTATGGGGTGGTTCACAATTTTCAACTTACAAAGTATACGCTGAGTGGGGTGGGGTGGGGGTGGGGGGGGTCAGGGACTGGTGCATGCTTTTAAAAATAGATAAATGTCGATTTTTTTTTTTTTTTTTATGATACACGCTGTATAATCCTCCTGGCGATATTCTTGCACATGAAAAAGTACCCCCATGTCAAATGATTCAGAAAACAGAGGATTGTACATATTACAGCTTTTAAATCAGTGAACATATGGGCGTTTTTTGCTTCTCACATAAGTGTAAACAGTGGAATATATTTTCAACATTTTATTCAGCATTTTGAGATGTTTCATACATAGGTGGCATGAACAAAGTAACCTTCGTGAACATCAAAATTTTTTGCACACTTTAGGGGGTATCCAAAAATGCCCCTTAACGAACCCACTTATATATATATATATATATATATATATATATATATATATATATATATATATATAGGAAGATAGACGATATTCATGATTAAAAAGAGAGTAGTGTACTCTGAGCAGAGTGAGGATTTAATGCAGTGTTGAGGTAAAGGTT
>NC_091583.1:1458155-1473155 GCF_042767895.1 Penaeus vannamei | reverse complement strand
CTTCTCATTGCTAATTAGTAAATATCCCCTCCTCCTTCCTCCCTCATTTCTCCGCCCTCCTCTCTCCTTTTTCCGCCCTCCTCTCTCTTTCCTCCGCCCTCCTCCCTCCTTCCTCCTCCCTCCTCTCTCCTCTCTCCTTCCTCCTCCCTCCTCCGTCTCTCCTCCTCGCTCCTTCCTCCTTCCTTCTCCCTCCTCCCTTCTCCTTCCTCCCTCATTTCTCCGCCCTCCTCTCTCCTTTTTTTTCCACCCTCCTCTCTCTTTCCTCCTTCTTCCTCCCTCTTTCCTCCCCCCTCCTCCCTCCTACCTCCTCCCTTCTCCTCTCTTCTTCCTGCTCCTCCTCCACCCTCCTTCCCTTTCCTCCTCCCTCCTCCCTCCTCCCATCCTCCCTTCTCCTCCACCCTCCTTTTCCTCCCTCCTCTCTCTTTCCTTCCTCCTCTCTCTTTCCTCCTCCCTCCTCCCTCTTTCCTCCTCCCTCCTCTCTGCTTCCTCCTCCCTGCTCCCTCCTCCCTCCAGCCCACGCCCCCTGCGTGGCCCTTCCTCCTCTTCCACCCATACCTAGTCTCCCTCCCCTGCTTCCTCCTCTGCCCCTACCTTCTCTACTGCCCTCCCTCCTCCGCTGCCTTATTCCTCCTGTGCCCCTACCTTCTCTACTACCTCTCCTCCTCCGCTGCTTTTCCTTCTCTCTTCCTTCTTCCTTGCCCCTCTCGCTTTCCTCTCCTCCTCTCCTACTCTTCCCCCATCCTTGCCCATGCTTCCTTCGTTGTCCCTTCCTCCCCTGTTTTTTTTTCCTCCTCTCCTCCTCAACCGCCCCTGCCCTCCACCCTTCCCCTTGCTCCTCCTTCCTTCATTCCTTTTTGTCTCCCTCGCTGCCAGCACCTCCCCCCCACCCCACCCCCTCCTACCTCCACCTAACGAGAAGCGATGGCGGTGCGAATGATATAAGTCTAACGTTAATTAGAAGTGAAGGGAAGGGGAGAGAGAAAAGAAGAAGAAGAAGGAGAAGAAGAAGAAGAAGGAGAAGAAGAAGAAGAAGGAGAAGAAGAAGAAGAAGGAGAAGAAGAAGGAGACGGAAAACAGTACCTCGGGACGGTCCCTGTTCTCCCCCCCCCCCTTCTCTTCCTCCCTTCCTCCGTCAATCTCCCCGTGTTGCTTCCACCTTCTCTTCCCTCCCTCTCTCTCCCTTCTACATCCTTCACCTCCCTCCCTTCTTCCTTTTCCTCCCTCCATCACCCTTTCCTCCCTCATTTTTTCTTCCTTTCTAATCTCCCTCGCTGAACCACCCTCTCCTTCCCTTCCCTCCCTTTCTCCCTTTGCCTCTCTCCCCTCCCTACCTCCCTTTCCTGCCTCCCTCCTCTCCCTCCTTTTCCCTCTTCCCCTCCTTTGCCTCTCTCCCCTCCCTACCTCCCTTCTCCTGCCTCCCCTTTCTCCCTCTCTTTGCCTCTCTCCCCTCCCTCCCTTTACCTCTCTCCCCTCCCTCGCTCCCTTCTCCTGCCTCCCCTATCTCCCTCTCTTTGCCTCTCTCCCCTCCCTCCCTCCTTCCCTCCCTTTGCCTCCCTCCCTTCTCCTGCCTCCCCTCTCTCCATCTCTTTGCCTCTCCCTCCCTCCCTTTACTTCTCTCCCCTCCCTTTACCTCTCTCCCCTCCCTACCTCCCTTCTCCTGCCTCCCCTCCCTCTCTTTGCCTCTCCCTCTCTTTGCCTATCCCCCCTCCCCCCCTCACCCCCTCCTCCCCGCGCGCACGGACGACGGTGACTAGCAAATGTATGCGGTTTAATTAGTGCAAATGACGAGAGTGAATAGACAAGTTGAAACACGTGTGATTAATTAGCATACGCAGTGAGAGAGAGAGGACGATAATTATTATCTGGAAATCCGGGGAACTTAACCGATGCATAAAAGGTCATCTTGACGACTGTTCGGAGTGGATAATTCCCTTCGATGTGGGTGATGATGATGATGATGATGATATGGATGTACTTGGGTGCTAAGCGACCTCTTTATGGCTTGTCGAGGGAAGGGCGGTAGAGGTGCCTATGATTGCTGTTATTGTTGTTGTTGTTGTTGTTATTGCTATTATTATGATTACTGTTAATGTTGTTGTTGTTGTTGTTATTGCTATTATTATGATTACTATTAATGTTGTTGTTGTTGTTGTTATTAATATTATTATGATTACTATTAATGTTGTTGTTGTTGTTATTGCTATTATTATGATTACTATTAATGTTGTTGTTGTTGTTATTAATTTTACTATGATTACTGTTAATGTTGTTGTTATTACTATTCATATTATTATGATTACTATTAACGTTGTTGTTGTTGTTATTGCTATTAATATTGTTATCATTACTATTAATGTTGTTGTTGTTGTTGTTATTACTATTAATATTATTATGATTACTATTAACGTTGCTGTTGTTATTGCTATTAATATTATTATGATTACTATTAATGTTGTTGTTGTTGTTGTTATTAATATTATTATGATTACTATTAATGTTGTTGTTATTGTTATTATCAGCATTACTATTAGTATTGTTGTTGTTGTTTATTAATTATCATCATTATTTATTACTATTATTATAATTACTGTTAATGTTATTGTTGTTGTTATTACTATTAATATTATTATGATTACTATTAATGTTGTTGTTGTTGTTATTACTATTAATATTATTATGATTACTGTTAATGTTGTTGTTGTTGTTATTACTACTAATATTATTATGATTGCTTTTGTTATTTTTATTATTATCATCCTCTTTAGTATTGTTATTGTTATTATTATCATCATTAGTATTGTTATTATCATCATCATCATCATTAGTATTGTTATTATTATCATCATTATTTCTACTATTGTTATTGTTATCATTATTATTACTATCATTATTACTAATACCATTATCATCATTATAATTATCATCATCATCCTCATCACTGTCATTATTATCATCATTATGGCTGCAGCATCACGGAGGAGGTTGTCGAGGTGCTTATGATTACTATTAATGTTGTTGTTGTTGTTATTGCTATTAATATTATTATCATTACTATTAATGTTGTTGTTGTTATTACTATTACTATTATTATGATTACTATTAATGTTGTTGTTGTTATTACTATTAATATTATTATGATTACTATTAATGTTGTTGTTGTTGTTATTGCTATTAATATTATTATGCTATTGTTATTATTATAATCATCATCCTCTTTAGTATTGTTATTGTTATTATCATCATCATTAGTATTGTTATTATCATCATCATCATCATTAGTATTGTTATTATTACTATTAATATTATTATGATTGTTATTGTTATTTTTATTATCATCATCATTGTCATCATCATCCTCAATCACTGTCATTATTATTATCATCATCAGCTTGTGATTGATTTTATTATGATTATTATTATTATTGTTTTTATTATTATGTTAATGATGCAAATGACAATTTTCGTTATTATTATCATTATCATTATTATTATTATTATTATTATTGTTATTATTATTATTATTATAATTACTATTAATGTTGTTGTTGTTGTTATTACTATTAATATTATTATGATTACTATTAATGTTGTTGTTGTTATTACTATTAATATTATTATGATTGTTATTGTTATTTTTATTATCATCATCATTGTCATCATCATCCTCAATCACTGTCATTATTATTATCATCATCAACTTGTGATTGATTTTATTATGATCATTATTATTATTGTTTTTATTATTATTTTATAATAATAATATTAATAATAATAATAATAATAATAATAATAATAATAATAATAATAATAATAATAATAATAATAATAATAATAACAATAATAATAATAAAAATAATAATGATAATAATAATAATGATAATGATAATAAAAATGAATATAAAACTGATAATGATAATAGTAATGATGATAATAAAGATAATGATAACAATAAAATTAATAGTGATAATGATGATGGTAATAATAATTATTATCATCCTTATAATGATAATAATAATGACTTGAATAATAGTAATGATAATGATAATGATAATAATGTAAATCATAATGATAATGATAACAACAATAATGAAAACGATGATGATAATGATAATGATAATAATAATAATGATGATGATGATGATAACAATACTACTATTATTAGTAGCATGTTATTATCAATGATAATAGTAGTAATAATGATAATGATGATAATCATGATGATAATGGTAATGCTATTGATAAATAATGATAATGAGAACAATAATGGGAACAATAATTATAATGATAATATGATACGCATGATCATAATTGTAATGATGATAATGATGGCACTAATGATGATATCAATATGATAATGATGGCACTAATGATGATATCAATATGATAATGATGGCACTAATGATGATATCAATATGACAACGATGATAACAACATTGATAATAATCAATGGTGACGATAGTCTGTCTTTTCGTCGTTTTAGGGAAATTTTCCTTCATAATCCTTTTATGAAACGCTTGAGGGATTTTGGATTCTCATTATTTGTTGATAAGGATTTTCTCGTCTAAGGGAATAATGACAAAAGGCAGCAGGTTACGTAAGGGTTTTCCCCGAAGGAAAGGGAAGCAGAGAAAAACAATGATAAAGGGAATGGAAGGTGGACTCCTAAGCACATACACAAACACACATATGTGAATATATATATACACATATATATATATATATATATATATATATATATATATATATATATATATATATATATATATATATATATATATATATATATATATATATATATATATATATATATATATATATATATATATATATATATATATATATATATATATATATATATATATATATATATATATATATATATATATATATATATATATATATATATATATATACACACATAAACACAAGCACATACACACACACAACACATACACACACGCCCACCCATCACACACATCCACATACACCTCCTCTCTCCCACGACGCACATCCCTCCACCCGCGCCTATCCACGCCCATCATGCCACCGCCCACCTCCCTCCACCGCCCACCTCCCTCCACCGCCCACCTCCCTCCACCGCCCACCTCCCTACGCCCATCATGCCTCCGCCGCCCACCTCCCTCCACCGCCCACCTCCCTCCGCCGCCCACCTCATGCCGCCGCCCACCTCCCTCCGCCGCCCACCTCCCTCCGCCGCCCACCTCCCTCCTCCCTCCGCCGCCCACCTCCCTCCGCCGCCCACCTCCCTCCGCCGCCCACCTCCCTCCGCCGCCCACCTCCCTCCGCCGCCCACCTCCCTCCGCCGCCCACCTCCCTCCGCCGCCCACCTCCCTCCGCCGCCCACCTCCTCCGCCGCCCGCCTCCCTCCGCCGCCCACCTCCCTCCACCGCCACCTCCTCCACCGCCCACCTCCTCCGCTGCCACCTCCCTCCATTCATCCACCGCCCACCTCCCTCCGCCGCCCACCCTCCCTCTGCCGCACCTCCCTCCACCGCCCACCTCCCTACGCCTACCATTCCGCCCACCTCCCTCCGCCGCCCACCTCCATCGCCGCCGCCCACCTCCCTATGCCTACCATTCCGCCCACCTCCCTCCACCGCCCACCTCCCATAGCCACACTCCTCCGCCGCCCACCTCCCTCCGCCGCCCACCTCCCTCCGCCGCCACCTCCCTCCGCCGCCCACCTCCCTCCGCCGCCCACCTCCCTCCGCCGCCCACCTCCCTCCGCCGCCCACCTCCCTCCGCCGCCCACCTCCCTCCGCCGCCCACCTCCCTCCGCCGCCCACCTCCCTCCGCCGCCCACCTCCCTCCGCCCACCTCCCTCCGCCGCCCACCTCCTGCGCCACACTCCCTCCGCCACCGCCCCTCCCTCACCGCCCACCTCCCTCCGCCGCCCACCTCCCTCCGCCGCCCACCTCCCTCCGCCGCCCACCTCCCTCCGCCGCCCAACCCCCTACGCCCACCTCCCTCCGCCGCCCCACCTCCCTCCGCCGCCCACCTCCCTCCGCCCATCATGCCGCCGCCCACCTCCATCGCCGCCGCCCCTCCCTATGCCTACCATTCCGCCCACCTCCCTCCGCCGCCCACCTCCCTCCACCGCCCGCCTCCCTACGCCCATCATGCCGCCGCCCACCTCCATCACCGCCGCCCACCTCCCTATGCCTACCATTCCGCCCACCTCCATCGCCGCCGCCCACCTCCCTATGCCTACCATTCCGGCCACCTCCCTCCGCCGCCCACCTCCCCTATGCCTACCATTCCGCCCACCTCCCTCCGCCGCCCGCCTCCCTACGCCGCCATCCCTCCGCCGCCCACCTCCCATCCGCCGCCCGCCTCCCTCCCGCCTCCCTCCGCCCGCCTCCCTCCGCCGCCCACCTCCGCCGCCCACCATTCCGCCCAGCTCCCTCCGCCGCCCAGCTCCCTATGCCGTCCACCATTCCGCCCACCTCCCTCCACCGCCCACCTCCCTCCACCGCCCGCCCACCTTCCCGCCCAACTCCCCCCACCGCCCATCATGCCGCGCCCATCCTGCCCCGCCCACCTCCATCGCCGCCGCCCACCTCCCTATGCCTACCATTCCCGCCCACCTCCCTCCGCCGCCCACCCTCCTACGCCCACCTCCCTACGCCCATCATGCCGCCGCCCACCTCCCTCTGCCGCCCAACCCCCTACGCCCACCTCCCTCCGCCGCCCGCCTCCCTCCGCCGCCCGCCTCCCTCCGCCGCCCGCCTCCCTCCGCCGCCCACCTCCCTCCGCCGCCCACCTCCCTCCGCCGCCCACCTCCATCCCCTGGCCGAGCACATGTGTCTCCCGCGATTGATGCGAGGCGACGCAGGGCCTGTGGGCGGCTTACATGTTGAGTTAACGCGTTCGTTATGTAGATTGGATTCAGCCGCCTCCTCCTTCCTCCTTCCTCCTTCTCTTCTTCTTCTTCTTCTTCCTCCTTCTCTTCTTCTTCTTCCTTCTCCTCTTCTTCTTCTTCTTCCTCCTTCTCCTTCTTCTTCTTTCTCCTTCTCCTCTTCTTCTTCCTTCTCCTTTTCTTCTTCTTCTTCCTTCTCCTCTTCTTCTATCTTCCTTCTCCTCTTCTTCTTCCTCCTTTTCTTCTTCTTCTTTCTCCTTCTCCTCTTCTTCTTCCTTCTCCTTTTCTTCTTCCTCCTTCTCCTTTTTTTTTTGCTTCTTTTTCTTTATTCAATTCTTTCTCTCTGTCTTCCTTTTACTCCTCCTCATGCAACGTCACCTCTTTCATTCTCTTCTTCCTCTCTTTCAACTTCAGCTCTCCTCTTAATTCTCCTCCTCCTCCACCTCCTCCATTCCTCTTCCCTTCTTCCTCCTTTCCTCCGATTCAATTCTTCTTCCTATTTCGCCTCTCATCTATTTCTCTTTTCCTTCCTTTTCTCTTCTTTACTTCCTACCTTCTCCTCTTCTTCTTCCTTACTCTTATGCCTTCCTCCTCTCCTCTTCTTCTTGTTCTCTTCTTCTTCTTCCTCCACTTCCTCCCTCTTTCTTCCCTTCTCTCTCCTTCCTCTTCCTCCTTCCCTTCTTCTTCCTCTTTCCATCTCCTCTTCTTCTTCCTCAACTTCCCTCCTCTTCTTCCTTCTCCATCCTCCGTTCTTCCTCCTCCTTCTTATGGCTCACACTTCTTCCATCTCTTCTCCCTCTCCTTCTTCTCGTCTCTTCTTCCCCCTCCTCCCTCTTCCTCCTCCTCCTCCTCCTTCCTCTTCTTCTTCCTCTTCCTTCCCCCATCACAGCCTCCTCCTTTCCTCCTCTTTTCTCCCCCGCCCATCCCAGCCTCCTCCTTATTCGACGCTTTCCTTCTTCCCCTCCTCTTACTTCATTTGTCCTCCTTCCACTGTCTCCTCCTCACGCCCATCTTCCAGCCTATTTTCCCTCCTCCTTTATTCCTGTCTAATTCCTTCTCCCTTCTTTCTCCCTCCACCTCCTCCTCCTTCCTTCTCCCTCTTCTTCCTCAGAATTCCCTTTTTTTATTTCTTTCTCTTCCACCTTCTTCTTCTTCTTCGCTTCCTCGATTTTTTTTCCTTTTCCTTATTCACTCTTTCTCTCTGTCTTCCTTTTTACTTCCCTTCCTCATCAACGTTTCCTCTTTTATCCTCCTTCCTTCTTCAACTTCAGCTCTCCTCTTAAATCTCTCCTCCACCTCCTCCATTCCTTTCCCTTTCCCTCTCTTTCCTCCGATTCTATTTTCTACCCTATTTCACCTCTCATCTATTTTCTATTTTCCTTCTTCATTTCTCTCTTTACTTTCTACCTTGTCTCCTTCTTCCCCTTACTCTTATGCCTATCTACTCTCATTCCTTGTTCTCTCATTCCTCCCCTCCAGAGCCTCCTCCTCTTCCTCCCTTCCCTCCATCAGAGCCTCCTCTTTCCCTTCTCTTCCTCCTTCCTTCTTCCTCTTCCTCCCCTCCTCTCATTCCTCCACATCCTCCTCCTCTTATGGCTACACACTTCCTCCATCTCTTCTCCCTCTCTCCTCCTCCTTCTCCCTCCTAGCGCAGCCTCCTCCTCCTCCTCCTTCCTTCTTCCCCTTCCCCCTCCTCCACCTCCTCCTCCTCCTTCCTCTTCCTCCTCCCCATCACAGCCTCCTCCTCCTCCTCCTCCCCTCCATCAGAGCCTCCTCCTCCTCCTCCTCCTTCCTCTTCTTCTCTCGCCCATCCCAGCCTCCTTCCTCTCCTTCCTTCTTCCCCTTCCTCCCCTCCTCCACCTCGTCCTCCTTCCTTCTTCATTTTCCTCCCTCCCCATCAGAGCCTTCTCCTCTTCCTTCCTCTTCCTCCCCACCCATCACAGCCTCCTCCTCCTCCTCCCCTCCATCACGGCTCTTCCTCCTCCTCCTTCTTCCTCCTCCACCTCCTCCTTCCTCTTCCTCCCACGCCCATCACAGCCTCCTCCCTCCTCCTTCTCCCCTCCATCAGAGCCTCTTCCTCCACCTCCTCCTTCCTTCTTCCTCCTCCCCTCCCTCCTCCTCCACCTTCCTTCTTTCTCCTCCTCCTCTTCCTCCTCCTCCTCCTTCCTCCTTCCTCTTCCTCCCCCGCCCATCCCAGCCTCCTCCTCCTTCCTTCTTCCCCTTCCTCCCCTCCTCCACCTTGTCCTCCTTTCTCCACCTCCTCCTTCCTCTTCCCCCCCCCCCCCCCCCCATCACGGCCTCCTACCCGCGGGCGCCGTCTCCGTCGGCTTCCCTTCGGCGACTTGATTAAGCATCTCCTCCTCCCCCTCGGATGCTGGCCGCCATTGATGATGCTTCGTGATTAGATCGTAATCAGGGAAGACAGACCGGCGGAGATGGAGACACACGCACACGTACAGAGGCAGGCAGCCAGTGTATATATATATGTGTATATATATATATATATATATATATATATATATATATATATATATATATATATATATATATATATATATATATATATATATGCATGTATATATATATATATATATATATATATATATATATATATATATATATATATATTTATATATATATATATATATATATATATATATATATATATATATATATATATATATATATATATATATATATGTGTGTGTGTGTGTGTGTGTGTGTGTGTGTGTGTGTGTGTGTGTGTGTGTGTGTGTGTATGTATGTATATGTATACCTATACGTATAGCTGTCTATCTATCACACACAGACACACATGTGCGTTTTTGTGTGTGTGTATTTTCGTAGTCCTAGAGCCACATCCAGCAAATTTGTTTTTTAACGTACTACAAAACAGTCCGTATTCCTCTCCTTCGGATAACGAGATAAGGAGATCTAAAGGCCGCACCATAAAGAGAAATTAAGCGAGAAGATAAAAAAAACGAGATGAGAGAGACGGCGCGGAAAGGCAAAGAGCAAAGTGCACTTGATGCTTCGGCAACGTGTCTTCCTCAGGGCCTTTGGCATGAATTAAAAGGGCAACTTGTCGATTGCATTCCCTTCTGCGAAAGAAATTCCTGTTCGGGCGGTTTCTCGCTTTGGCCTTTTTTTCTTGTTTACTGCGCGCTGCGGGTGTCTGCTTCTGAGGCGGAAATGAAAAGAAAGGGAAAAGAAAAGAAAAGAAACAGTGGAAAACAAAGGAATGATATTTTTTGAGAGACAGAGAAAGAGAGAGAGAGAGAGAGAGAGAGAGAGAAAGAGAAAGAGAGAGAGAGAAAGAGAGAGAGAGAGAGAGAGAGAGAGAGAGAGAGAGAGAGAGATAGATAGAGAGAGAGAAAGAGAAAGCGAAAGATAGATAAATAGATAGATAGATAGAGAGAGAGAGATACAGAAATACAGACACAGATACATAGGTAGAAAAAATAGATAAATAGACTTAAATATGCAGATAAAAAGGGAACAGAAACGGATTGGGAGACCTAGAAAGGAAAAAAGACAAAGAAACAAACAAACAGCAAGACAAGAAAGCGTGTTTCATATGGATTGAGATTCATCTACAATCGCCAGACTGAGAAATGAAACCTGTTTTTCATTCAGGACAACCCGCATTTCCTATTTCTCATTTCACGAAGATCAGAAGCAAAAGAAACATGGTGAGATTTCTCCGTAGGTCACCGACTTGAAGAGGAAGCAAAACAAGAAAGAAGAATAAAAAGAAAATAGAAGAAGATTACAATGATGGTATGAATGATTAGGATAAAAATAATGATAATGATGATAATAATAGCGTTGGTGGTGATAATAATAGCGTTGGTGATGATAATAATAGTAATGATAATAATGGTGGTGATAATAATAGTGTTGGTGATGATAATAATAGTAAAGATATTATGATAATAACAAGGGTAACGATGATGATGATAGAAATAATAATAAAGATAATGACAATGATAATAACACTTATGATAATAATAACAAAAGTCATAAGGATGATTATGATGATGATAATAATTATCATAATAGTATTGATAATATTGATAATAATGACGATGCTGATGATAAGAATACTGATACTAACAATAATGATAATGATAATAATAATAATAATGATGATAACAATGATGATACTGATGACAATGAAAACAGGATGATGATAATGATAACAACAAGGATATTAACAGAAATAAGAGCTATAACCATAGCAACGAAGATGCTAATTCTGGAAGTAAAAAAGTGGCTAATGAACAACACACCTCCAAGAAGAACATAACAGCCTCAGCGAAGGATTCATAACACACCTGTTCTTGTCGGAATTAAAACGCTGTTATCTAAGACCTTGCGGTTCTGTAGAGTGAAGAGAGTGCGTTCTAATAGTCTCTATAACGAATACGTAATGTCACTGGGTATTACGGTATTGCCTTC
This sequence comes from Penaeus vannamei, assembly GCF_042767895.1. NCBI lineage: Eukaryota > Metazoa > Arthropoda > Malacostraca > Decapoda > Penaeidae > Penaeus > Penaeus vannamei. Next base: position 1,461,814 of record NC_091583.1, on the reverse strand, counting down.
TGAATGCTGAGTGGCAGTTCAAAAGGAAGCGAATAGCTTGGTATGCCAATTTGAACTCAAAGAAATGACACGACTTTGATGTGTCGCCGGAGTTGTGATGGCATTAGTCGTGTCGTAATTATGTATCTTATGACATGTTCCATTTTTTTTCGTTATTTATTTATCTAATCTCTTATGGCATGTCATTTTTCATTATTTATTTAATCTCTTTTCGTTATTTATTTAATCTCTTATGGCATGTTATTTTTTCGTTATTTATTTAATATTTTTTCGTTATTTATTTAATCTCTTATGACATGTTCCATGTTTTCGTTATTTATTTAATCTCTTATGGCATGTTATTTTTTCGTTATTTATTTAATCTCTTATGACATGTTCTATTTTTTTCTATCGTTATTTATTTAATCTCTTATGACATGTTCTATTTTTTTCTATCGTTATTTATTTAATCTCTTATGACATGTTCTATTTTTTTTATCGTTATTTATTTAATCTCTTATGACATTCTCCATTTTTTCGTTATTTATTGTATCTTTTATGACATGTTCTAATTTTTTTTTTCGTTATTTATTGTATCTTTTATGACATGTTCTAATTTTTTTTTTCGTTATTTATTTAATCTCTTATGGCATGTCACTTTTTCGTTATTTATTTAATCTCTTTTCGTTATTTGTTTGATCTCTTATGGCATGTATTTTTTTTCATTATCTATTTGATCTCTTTTCGTTATTTATTTAATCTCTTATGACATTCTCCATTTTTTCGTTATTTATTTAATCTCTTATGACATGTTCTAATTTTTTTTCGTTATTTATTTAATCTCTTATGGCATGTCATTTTTTCATTATTTATTTAATCTCTTTTCGTTATTTATTCAATCTCTTATGGATGTCATTTTCTCGTTATTTATTTAATCTCTTATGACGTGTCATTTTTTTCGTTATTTATTTAATCTCTTATGGCATGTCATTCTTTCGTTACTTATTTAATCTCTTGTGACACGTTATAAAAAGGAAGAGGAGAGATAAAAGAAATAAAGGAGCAAGAAAACAAAAGTGTGACTGAAGAGCGAGAGAGGCATTATGGTGAGAGAGAGAGGTGAGAGAGAGAGAGAGAGAGAGAGAGAGAGAGAGAGAGAGAGAGAGAAAGAGAAAGAGAAAGAGAGAGAGAGAGAGAGAGAGAGAGAGAGAGAGAGAGAGAGAGAGAGAAGAGAGAGAAAGAGAAAGAGAGAGAGAGAGAGAGAGAGAGAGAGAGAGAGAGAGAGAGAGAGAAAATCTAAGAAGAAAATAAAGAGAGAAGAAAGCAAGAAAGAGAGAAAGAGAGAGAGAGAAAGAGATAGATAGATAGATAGAGAGAGAGAGAGAGAGAGAGAGAGAGAGAGAGAGAGAGAGAGAGAGAGAGAGAGAGAGAAAGAGATAGATAGATAGAGAGAGAGAGAGAGAGAAATCTTAGAAGGAAAGAAAGAGAGAGAGAAAGAAAGAGAGAAAGAGAATGAAATAAGAAGAGAAAGAAAGAAAGAAGAGAAAGAACGAGCGAGAGAAAGAAATAAAACAACAACATCCATAGCAAGAGGCCAGAAAAGAAGCGGCGGCTTCCGTGAGTGCGCGCCACCTCCCCCTTCCCCCTCCGCCCCCCAGTCCCCCTCCGTCCCCCCCTCCCCCACTCCCCCCTCGCCCCGGGAAGTTGTTGACAAACAGCCCCCTTAATGGCTACGAATCGCGAGCCAAAGATGCTCATAAAACGGCGCTGGACACAGGATGCGAAGAACCCCCCTCGACTTCCGACGCGTCTCCCGAACCGCACGCGTGACGTCACGGCGCGGTTGACGTAAATCGTGGCTGGCGTGCGGGCGGAGGGTGGGTGCGGGGGCGGGTGGGGAGGTGGGTGGAGGGGATAGTGGGGGAGGGTGAGGGTGGGTTGGGGGGCTTGGAGGGGTGTGGGGGCGGGTGGGAGGAGTGGGTGCGGGGTGGAGGGATATTTGAGGAGGGTGAGGGGTGGGTTAGGGGGGCTTGGAGAGGTGTGGGGGCGGGTGGGAGGGAGTGGTTGCGGGGGGGGGCGGGTATTGGAGGAGGGTGAGGGGGTGGGTTGGGGGGCTTGGAGGGTGGGTTGGGGGAGAGGGTGTGTGTGGGTGGGGGGTATTGGAGGAGGTGAGGGGTGGGTTGGTGTGGGGGTGGGTGGGGGAGTGGGGCGGGTATTGGAGGAGGGTGAGGGGTGGGTTGGTGTGGGAGGGGTGTGGTGGCGGGTGGGGGAGGGAGTGGGTGCGGGGTGGGGGATATTGGAGGAGGGTGAGGGGTGGGTTGGGGGATTGGAGGGTGTGGGGGCAGGTGGGGGAGGAGTGGGTGGGGGGATAGTGGGGAGGGAGGGGTGGGTCGGGGGGTCTTGGAGGGGGGGGGGGGGGAGGATGGGTGAAGCTTATAAGGAAGGTAGAGGGTGGGGATAATGGGGTGTGGGGTGGGGGAGGGAGTGGGGTGGTGGGGGGTAGTGGGGGAGGGAGTGGGTGGGTGGGGGAGCTTGGAGGGTGTGGGGGGGGGGGAGGGAGGGGTGGGGGGATAGTGGGGGAGGGTGAGGGTGGGTTGGGGGGCTTGGAGGGGTGTGGGGGCGGGTGGGGGAGGGAGTGGGTGGGGATAGTGGGGAGGAGGGGAATAGTGGGGGAGGGAGGGGGATAGTGGGGGGAGGGGGAGGGGGATAGTGGGGGAGGGGAGGGGTGGGTTGGAGGGTCTTGGAGGGGTGGGGGGGGCGGGGGAGGGGGATGGGTGAGGCTTATAAGGAAGGTGGAGGGTGGGGATAACGGGGTGTAGGGTGGGGGGGAGGGAGTGGGGGGTGGGGGGGTAGTGGGGGAGGAGTGGGTGGGTGGGGGGCTTGGAGGGTGTGGGGGCAGGGGGAGGAGTGGGTGGGGGGATAGTGGGGAGGGTGAGGGGTGGGTTGGGGGCTTGGAGGGGTGTGGGGGCGGGGGAGGGAGTGGGTGGGGGTGAGGGATATTGGAGGAGGGTGAGGGGTGGGTTGGGGGATATTGGAGGAGGGTGAGGGGGTGGGTTAGGAGGGGATTGGAGGGTGTGGGGGGCGGGTGGGGAGGGAGTGGGTGGGGGGATAGTGGGGAGGGGAGGGGGTAGGTCGGGGTCTTGGAGGGGGCGGGGGAGGGGATGGGTGGAAGCTTATAAGGAAGGTGGAGGGTGGGGATAATGGGGTGTGGGGTGGGGGGAGGGAGTGGGGTGGTGGGGGGTAGTGGGGGAGGGAGTGGGTGGGTGGGGGGCTTGGAGGGTGTGGGGGCGGGGGAGGGAGTGGGTGGGGGGGATAGTGGGGGAGGGTGAGGGGTGGGTTGGAGGGCTTGGAGGGGTGGGGCAGGTGGGGGAGGGAGTGGGTGGGGGGGATAGTGGGGGAGGAGGGGGAATAGTGGGGGAGGGAGAGGGGATAGTGGGGGAGGGGAGGGGGGATAGTGGGGGAGGGGAGGGGTGGGTTGGAGGGTCTTGGATGGGTGGGGGCGGGGGGAGGGGATGGGTGAGGGTTATAAGGAAGGTGGAGGGTGGGGATAACGGGGTGGGGGGATGGAGTGGATGGAGGGGTAGTGGGGGAAGGGGAGGGATGGGTTGGGGGTCTTGGAGGGTGTTGGGGCGGGGGATGGGTGAGGGTTATAAAGAAGGTGGAAGGTGGGGAGATCTAGG
>NC_091583.1:1448155-1453155 GCF_042767895.1 Penaeus vannamei | reverse complement strand
GTAATAATAGTAGTGATAATGATGATGATAGTGAAGATAAAGACAAAAATATTAGCAGTAAAAATAGTGATGATAATATGAACACCAATACTACTACAAGTAATAACAGTAATAGCAAAACTAATACTAATATTAATAGTAATAATAATAGCAATACTAATACTAATACTAAGGTTAATACTAGTACTAATGCTATTGCTAATACACCAATTACAAATCTTAATACTTAGAGTAATGGTAATGACACTGATAACCATAACGGAAAGCATAGCGCAAGCATCAACACAACAAGAATAACGGAAGCAGTAATGGGAAGAATGATAATGGATATGATGATGATGATGATAATAATGGATATGATGATGATGATAATAATGGATATGATGATGATGATGATAATGGATATGATGATGATGATAATAATGGATATGATGATGATGATGATAATGGATATGATGATGATGATAATAATGGATATGATGATGATGATAATAATGGATATGATGATGATGATAATAATGGATATGATGATGATGATAATAATGGATATGATGATGATGATAATAATGGATATGATGATGATGATAATAATGGATATGATGATGATGATAATAATGGATATGATGATGATGATAATGATGGATATGATGATGATGATAATAATGGATATGATGATGATGATAATAATGGATATGATGATGATGATACTAATGGATATGATGATGATGATAATAATGGATATGATGATGATGATACTAATGGATATGATGATGATGATAATAATGGATATGATGATGATGATAATAATGGATATGATGATGATGATAATAATGGATATGATGATGATGATAATAATGGATATGATGATGATGATACTAATGGATATGATGATGATGATAATAATGGATATGATGATGATGATACTAATGGATATGATGATGATGATAATAATGGATATGATGATGATGATAATAATGGATATGATGATGATGATAATAATGGATATGATGATGATGATAATAATGGATATGATGATGATGATGATAATAATGGATATGATGATGATGATGATAATGGATATGATGATGATGATAATAATGGATATGATGGTGATGATAATAATGGATATGATGATGATGATAATAATGGATATGATGATGATGATAATAATGGATATGATGGTGATGATAATAATGGATATGATGATGATGATAATAATGAATATGATGATGATGATAATAATGGATATGATGATGATGATAATAATGGATATGATGATGATGATAATAATGGATATGATGATGATGATAATAATGGATATGATGATGATGATAATAATGGATATGATGATGATGATACTAATGGATATGATGATGATGATAATAATGGATATGATGATGATGATAATAATGGATATGATGATGATGATAATAATGGATATGATGATGATAATAATAATGGATATGATGATGATGATAATAATGGATATGATGATGATGATAATAATGGATATGATGATGATGATAATAATGGATATGATGATGATAATAATAATGGATATGATGATGATGATAATAATGGATATGATGATGATGATAACAATGGATATGATGATGATGATAATAATGGATATGATGGTGATGATAATGCTAAACAGCGTAATAATACAAACTACGATAATAATGAGAAACCGACCCATTTTAGACATTAAAAATTATGTTCTAAATTAAACGTTTTTCCTCTCCTCTCCCCCCCACTCCCTATACCCTTCCCCCCTCCCCCTCTCCCTACCCCCTTCCCCCTTCTCCCCCCTTCCCTCCATACCCCCATACTCCTTCTCCTCCCCCCCCTCCCCTCTCCCCCAGGGAAGAGGCTAAGTGAAAATGATTGACGAGAGATTACCTGCTGTCCTGAAAAAGGAAGAAGAAGAAGAAGAAGAAAAAAAAAAGACGAGGAAGAAATAGGAAAAAAAAAGGAAAATAAAAAGCCGTTAATCACGTGATCATGAGCTTGATGAGGTGAGCTGCTTCTTGAGGAAGCTGGAGGAAGGAAAGGAGGAGGAAGGCGAGATTACATGGGGGAAGGAGAGGAGGAAGAGGCGGAGGACGAGGAATAGGGAGGAGGAGGAGGAGGAGGAGGACGAGGAATAGGGAGAAGGAGGAGGAGGAGGACGAGGAATAGGGAGGAGGAGGAGGAATAGGGACGAGGAGGAGGAGGAGGAGGAGGAGGAGGAGGAAACGGAGGAGGAGGAGGAGGAGGAGGGGGAGGAGGAGGAGGAGGGGGAATAGGACGCGAAGGGGAGAATGTGAAGGGAAAGGAGCGTGGGAGGGGGGAGGGGGAGGCTGTAGCTAATTCGCGTGGGAGTAAACGAGCGAGAGGTTTCAGTGGAGGAAGCAAAATGGAGGAAAGGCGGAATAGGGAGGGAGGGAGAATAAAGGGCTAGAGAAGAAAGAGAATGGGAAAAGGAGATGGCGAGCAGGCAGATTATGAAATATACAAAAGAAAAGGACAAGATGTCAAAGAACGGTTGGTTACAGAAGGAGAAAAGGAAAGTAAAGTGAAGGAAAGAGAGGAAGAAGAGACACAGATAAAAGGAGAAGAACAGAGGGAAGGACGGGGGGGCAGAGGGGAGACGGTCCTCCATCCCCTCGCCATGCTATTCCGGGCTGCTAATGGCGCCTAACAAGATCAGCGACCAGGGCTATGAGCAGGCAGTGTAACCGGCGCGCCCAGTTCGGCCACCGGTTTGGGCCGGTCTGCCTCCCCCTTGGGCTGGGAGATTACAGCGCCCCTCCGGAAAGCTGCCGGAAGCGGAGCAGTGCCCTTATGTCCCCCTCGGCAGCAGGAGGAGGGGGCGAGACAGCGGCAATGTCTTGGGCCGTTCTCCGCCCACGTCAGAACGCGCTTCAGCCTGAAGTGTGTGCTACAGGTCGGGCCGCTCGGAGCCAGAGGGAAATCGCTCCGGGCGGGGCTTCCGTGCCATTGCGGCGCGTCCGGCGAATCATGATTATGTGATGCCAACAGCGGGCTCCGGAAGTCGCTCTTTCGAAAATCGCAGTTATGTTGCCATTCCTATTTGCGTAATGTGGTGTTAAATATGTAGGTTGTATTTGTTTAAAGGTTATGCTGTGGGTTAGAACTTCGCTTGGCCATGTGCTTTTTTTTCTAACATTCCAACCGCATGTTTGCTGCATTTTCTTCTCTCTGAAAATGTTTTCTCTGAAGCAATGTGATGCCCACGCTTTCCCCTTCGCTCTTTACCCCCCCCCCCCCCAGACTCCTCTGAGCTCCTTCGGCGTCCATTGCGGCTTTTCCGCGCCTTCTCGACGCCTTCTGCTGATGCTCTCCATGCTTAAGGTCGCGCCATTTACCTCGCGATTATTGTTTTGTTGACGTAAGCTTTCATCTATAAGTATCGATATGTTCACCTTCATGTATAATTATGAGACAAATCTCATTAGCATGAACCCATCTGTATTTGTGATATAAATAAATAAGTTAACAAAACATTTAGCAAACGTATTTTGTCGAATTGATGCCTCTGGCGACGCTCTTTTGGCCAAAATGATGATGGAACAAGTGTTAGAGAAGAAACTCAACGTCACGAGACAATTAGAAAAGGTTAGTTTGCCAGCTGGAAGTGAGTTTGAGGTTAGAAGAGAGAGTAAAGTTGTTCGAACGTATAAGAACAGTTTTTAGCTGCTCGCTGCCTGACCTTTTCTACGCTTCCCACTCGCCTCTGACCTCGCCTCGAAGGTACACGCATCCCGGCCTGATTTTCGACCCGAGCGATCAACTCACGTCCGACTCGCTTTGAAGGCAAATCCGTCCGGCTTCGTCTCGACAGCTCGTCACTCCTGATAATCGACCTCACAGCATCCGCGACTGAATCTCATCCCATCAAGGGGCGCGGCGTCTCATCTGTTATCTGTTCCTCTCTCCCAAGGGGTCGCTGTCAGCCCCCCGCGTCACCCCCTTGGCATAAACAACGACGGTGTCCTCATCTGCCCTATTAGACCCCAGCTGCCCTTCGCCACGCTAAATACTTGTCTTCCAGCTGTACATTCCCCAACCCCAACGAAGGCTATAGACCGACCGGGAGCTTCATCCCACGACCAGACAAGCTACAGAGGGCGAGAGAGGAGGAAGAGAGACCCCGGCGAGAGAAGAGGAAGAGAGACCCCGGCGAGAGAAGAGGAAGAGAGACCCCGGCGAGAGAAGAGGAAGAGAGACCCCGGCGAGAGAAGAGGAAGAGAGACCCCGGCGAGAGAAGAGGAAGAGAGACCCCGGCGAGAGAAGAGGAAGAGAGACCCCGGCGAGAGAAGAGGAAGAGAGACCCCGGCGAGAGAGGAGGAAGAGAGACCCCGGCGAGAGAGGAGGAAGAGAGACCCCGGCGAGAGAAGAGGAAGAGAGACCCCGGCGAGAGAGGAGGAAGAGAGACCCCGGCGAGAGAAGAGGAAGAGAGACCCCGGCGAGAGAAGAGGAAGAGAGACCCCGGCGAGAGATAAGGAGACAAGGAGACAGCGAGGCGGCCCAAGCGAGACCTTCTCTCTGGAGGAAATCCCAAAACATATGCGCGGAACGGCGTGTATGGGCGGACAGAACGGCCTTCCCTTCAGTTCAAAGGCCGGAGGAAAACACACAGGGACGGGAGCGAGCAAGAGAAGGATAGTAAGCCTTGCAGATAATGCAGATAAGAGCTTGATAGCAGTGGTGGGTAATTAAGCCCAATAGAAACTGTACGGGTAGTTTGTGTGAGGTGGTTGCATGTGAGTGGGAATGTTCACGTGCATATATGGATTAGTATGTGTGTAATCAGTGAGTATGTGGTGAAAGTGCATGTGTTCGTGGTTGAAATGCACTAGAATTTTTTAGTCTGTATATACGTATCTATAGCCAATATGTTTGTGCATATTGTCGAGAGAGTGTGTGGAGATGATAAGCTTCTGGCTGATGACTAGATATACGTATGAATGTGTCGAAAGACTAACTTGAATGTG
>NC_091583.1:1423155-1433155 GCF_042767895.1 Penaeus vannamei | reverse complement strand
TAACGAGAATAAGGAGATGCTGAGGCAAGGCAACTGTCAGCCTGGGTCTTCCTGTTGAGGACTTCGTTCTTTACCGACCCTGATTGTATGACGTCACACTTTGATTCTTAAAATTTCTGTCTTAAAAACCGACCCTGATTTTATGACGTCAGACTTTGATTCTTTAAATTTCTGTCTTAAAAACCGACCCTGATTTTATGACGTCAGACTTTGATTCTTTAAATTTTTGTCTTAAAAACCGACCCTGATTCTATGACGTCACACTTTGATTCTTTAAATTTCTGTCTTAAAAACCGACCCTGATTTTATGACGTCACACTTTGATTCTTTAAATTTCTGTCTTAAAAACCGACCCTGATTTTATGACGTCAGACTTTCTTTAAATTTTTGTCTTAAAAACCGACCCTGATTGTATGACGTCACACTTTGATTCTTTCAATTTTTGTCTTAAAAACCGACCCTGATTTTATGACGTCAGACTTTGATTAAATTTTTGTCTTAAAAACCGACCCTGATTGTATGACGTCACACTTTGAATCTTTCAATTTTTGTCTTAAAAACCGACCCTGATTTTATGACGTCACACTTTGATTCTTTAAATTTTTGTCAAAAACCGACCCTGATTTTATGACGTCACACTTTGATTCTTTAAATTTTTGTCTTAAAAACCGGCCCTGATTTTATGACGTCACACTTTGATTAAATTTCTGTCTTAAAAACCGACCCTGATTCTATGACGTCACACTTTGATTCTTTAAATTTCTGTCTTAAAAACCGACCCTGATTTTATGACGTCACACTTTGATTCTTTAAATTTCTGTCTTAAAAACCGACCCTGATTTTATGACGTCACACTTTGATGCTTTAAATTTCTGTCTTAAAAACCGACCCTGATTCTATGACGTCACACTTTGAATCTTTAAATTTGTCTTAAAAAACGACCCTGATTTTATGATGTCAGACTTTGATTAAATATTTGTCTTAAAAACCGACCCTGATTTTATGACGTCAGACTTTGATTCTTTAAATTTTTGTCTTAAAAACCGACCCTGATTTTATGACGTCACTGATTCTTTAAATTTTTGTCTTAAAAACCGACCCTGATTTTATGACGTCAGACTTTGATTAAATTTTTGTCTTAAAAACCGACCCTGATTTTATGACGTCACTGATTCTTTAATTTTCTGTCTTAAAAACCGACCCTGATTTTATGACGTCAGACTGATTCTTTAAATTTTTGTCTTAAAAACCGACCCTGATTTTATGACGTCAGACTTTGATTAAATTTTTGTCTTAAAAACCGACCCTGATTGTATGACGTCACACTTTGAATCTTTAAATTTTTGTCTTAAAAACCGACCCTGATTTTATGACGTCAGACTTTGATTAAATATTTGTCTTAAAAACCGACCCTGATTGTATGACGTCACACTTTGATTCTTTCAATTTCTGTCTTAAAAACCGACCCTGATTTTATGACGTCACACTTTGATTAAATTTTTGTCTTAAAAACCGACCCTGATTTTATGACGTCAGACTTTGATTAAATTTCTGTCTTAAAAACCGACCCTGATTGTATGACGTCACACTTTGATTAAATTTTTGTCTTAAAAACCGACCCTGATTTTATGACGTCACACTTTGATTCTTTAAATTTTTGTCTTAAAATATTTTCTTTCTTTTTTCTTTGGATTATTTGGTTAATTTTATTGCGAAGTTTTTTGCTTACCTTATGTTATTGGCCATTTTATTTCATTCCTTTATAAGATTTTGTATTCGTAATATAAGGCTTGGAGAATCGTGCATTTCTTATCCTTTTTTGTAATAAGCGGAAAATTATTTTCACATTAAAAAAAAATGTTTTTGAAATATTCCAAGGGCGTCGTTTACATCTCGTGGATCGTGTACGTGTTGTCAGTTATTATTCTCAATTTCAGTTTTAAAACGGTTTAAATTTTACATATTATTTGATTTTCTGATTTTTTAATTTTATTATTATTATTATTTTTTTTTTTATTATTATTTTTTACAACATACGTGTGGTTCTGCACGAAAAAGGGATACACAGATTTGAGTATGAACAATACCATGGCACAAGTTGTTGGCCATGTTGTTGCTCCATATATGATCTGAAAAAGTTCCGGAGCTTTGTGTAACACGTGTTGGGCGTGAGATTGTGCAATGAAAATAGTGACTCTTAAATGCGCTGATTGTATCCATTACAATAGCTTGAGTGCTTGCTTGCAGTAAATCTGAATTAGTCCCCCATTATATAGCGATGGGAAATGCTATTTTCAAGCGTACTAAGCATGTTTGTTGAAGTCGATTTAGATTCATAAAAACTAGACTCAGGTCGTTTGCAGCCGACCCTTTTTATGGTGCGTTTGTGGTCGATATATGAAGCTGTCTCAACCGACAAAGTTTCATTGACTTCATTATAGGCTATTAGATTATGCATAATTTGGTGTTATAGTGTATATAAGGGCTTCATCCTCCACTGGACCTACATGAATAATTTGTGATTAAATAATAATCCGGTATAATGAACACAGATTCAGTATCATTATCTCTCTAAAAACACCTGTAGTTCCTCCATAAAACAATCGAACTTTCGGGGTTAATTAAATGTTAGTATTTAAGAATTAAATTAATTAAATGTTAGTATTTAAAAATGTTCGTTTAAGACTGGAATTTCGAAAGTCCGATAATACTGTGTTAGGTTCATCGGGAAGGATGTAGTTGCAGATTAGATTTGGGATCTGCAAATTTGCTGCAATACATCTATTGGGGTCGTTCTCATCATATTTACATTCGATATCTAAATCATATTGCCGAAATGACAGGGAATTTAATTTTCAATATCAATCAATATCTTCTCTGGTCTTATACGCATATAGATTGGTACTTTCATTATTACTTAGTCCGTTGCAAGGAAAAACTTAACTCATATGTACGCACTTATTAACATTTCTCTGCTGCTTTAAACTCACTGCACTTTCGCAATTTCCTTTTATCATTCAAGTTGGGGATGCGTTGGTGGAAGATTCTCGGGGCAGCGCGGCGTCATTGTCGTGGTTGATTGTAGTCCAGGTTTGGCTTGCAGCGGCGTGCCTGTCGGAGGACGGGATGCACCGCTGATGGAGGCCGCTGGGGATGGTAGAAGCCTTGGTAGTGCTGGTGGTGGTGTTGGGGCCACGAGTGACTGCGGGGGAGGGTTGGGGAGGGAGTAGAGGGCGGAGAGGAGGCTCTTCATTGCTTGGCTGGCGATCACGGATGGGAAGTTCCGATAGGACAAAATAGGCAAATTTTTCCTTCGGATTTGGCCTTCCTGTGGTCGTCGTACCTCTCTTTCTTCAGGCGTTGGGATTCCGGGCGGAGGTCCTCGCAAATGGAGACAGATCCCCGCAGCTTCCGGGCGTTGCGCGTCGCAGCATCCCTGTCCGCCGGACGAGACAACCGCGCCAGGATCATCCGAAGGCGGCGGTCACGGGGCTGTCCGACGCGATGGACGTGGTCTCGGGGCACGTCCTCCAGGTTCAGCTGCTCGTTCACGAAAGCCTGCACCTTGATGGATTGCTCTCCGGTCTCCCCGTGCGTCTCCTCCAACCCGTCAGTGCGCAGATTGCTCCTCCTGCTGCCGTCGTCTCGACCGCTGGCGCCGCCTTGCAGATCCTCGGCAGGAGTTCGGAGGCCGCCGATGTCGCGGCGTCACACTCGCGGCTCCCGCAGCCCACGTTCGGCCTCCACCTCGTCAGTTTCCCGCTGACTGTTTTCAAAGATTCTCTTTCATTCCATAACCTCCGTAAAAAGATCATGTATTTTTTGTAAAGTCTTGGCCAAGGAAAACATGAAGGGAACCTCGGGAAGATTTTCCTTGAGTGTCCAATGAAAGGTTTATGCCTTCTACATCCATTTTGCTAACTACCCAACGAGCGGGAAGCGGGAAGCTGCAGGGTATGGGCAGGTGGGGCAGCTGGTGACGTATCAGTGACGAAGCCTCAAGTGGTGTTCTTAATGACGTAACGGGAATATGGTGCACATGCGTAAGATAGAGAGCGGGGTCGGAGGGGGGGGGTCGGGGGAGGGGGGTCACGGAAGCGTTGATATCTCCACGTCGTTGTTGGTGATTTCGGATTGCGAAATCTTGAGTTTTGGAGCTGCTCGAGGCGTTTGTTTGTTTACGTGATGTGGGCAGTAATAGTAATAATAAAAGTAATTATGATAATTAGAACAACAATAATAAAAGTAATTCTAATAAGTAAAACAACAATAATGAAAGTAATTCTAATAATTAAAACAACAATAAAAAAGTATTTATGATAATTAAAACAACAATAATAAAAGTAATTATAATAATTAAAACAACAATAATAAAAATAATTATAATATTCAAAACAACAATAATAAAAGTAATTATAATAATTAAAACAACAATAATAAAAGTAATTATGATAATCAAAACAACAATAATAAAAGTAATTATAATAATAATGATAGTAGTAATAATAATAATGATAGTAATGATAATTATGATAATAACAATAATGATAAAAATAATGATAATAGCAACAACAATAATGATAAAAATAATGATAATAGCAACAACAATAATGATAAAAATAATGATAATAGCAACAACAATAATGATAATAATGATGATAACAATAATGAGAGTAATGATAGTGATAATGATAGTGATACTGATAACGATGATAACGAACCTGTCAGTAACGATAACTGCTTGACCTTTCATAGCGAAGGCGACTTGGCTGCTTTCCGCTGTTCCGCTTCCCTCCCTGCTTCCCTTTCTCATTTTTTGCTCTTCCTCTCTTTTATCAAGGGCATTATGCTATTGTTATCCTCGGTAGTAGAAGTTTGACGGGAAAAATGACGTGTTATTAGTGATTTACTCGCCTCATTTTTTACGAATTAGTTCCAGTTTTATGAGGTTCTCGATGTGTTTTATGTGCGATCGTCTCGCGGGGAGGTCTTGCGCACCTGTACTTCTTGTTTATGGATACACCTACATTCAGGCTGTACACCTGCACGCTCTCACTCACGCACACACGCACACAAACACACACACACGCACGCACGCACGCACACGCACGCACACACACGCACGCACACACACACGCACGCACGCACACACACACACACACACACACACACGCACGCATGCACACGCACACGCACGCACGAACACACACACACACAGACACACCTTACTAGCACATATTTCCCACACACTCACCTGGCTCCCTCTAACACACATCTCCTCCCTCACACACACACACACGCACGCACCTGGCTCCCTCTAACACATATCCTCCCATACACACACACACACACACACACCTTCCTCCCTCTAACACACATCACACACACACACACACACACACACACACATACACACACACACACACACACACACACACACACACACCTTCCTCCCTCCGCACCACATACAAATGCTCATTGCTCCCCAAACCAACCAAGCTGGTTCTCTTTCCTCCTGCTTGCCTTCCTTTACTCACCTCCTCCTCGCCCCTCATTCACTCTCTCCTCTTGACTTATTTTTCTCGGCGAGTTTCCCTTTCTCTTCTCCCTTCCTCTGGTTTCTCTTTCTCTTCTCTCAAATTTATATCCTTCTCCTTCTTAATCATCATCTTTATTATCATCATAGTTTTCGGCAACATCATCATCAACATAATCATGATCTTCTTTCCCTTCCTCATTTTCTCTTTTTTCATTGCTATTTTCTTTTTCATTCTTCTCCTACTTTTACTGTATCTTTTTTATGTGTATTCCAGCTCTTTGTATTCCACCTTTTTATTTCCTCCTCTCCTTTTCTTATATCTTCTTCTCCTTTCTCTTCTTCACCTCCTCCGTCTCCTCGTCCTTATATTTTCTTGTCCTTTTTTTCTTCTTCGTCTACTACTACTTCTCCTTTTCGCCTTCTTCCCCAATCCTCTGATACGTTAGCCTAGTAACGCCACGAGCTGGCAGCGCAAATACTACAGGACTTGGTCTCCTAAGTTCCAGGTATGTAAGCTAAGCGGGAAACTTAGGGCCTCAAGTTTTGCATGAGTGTTCTCCAGTAACGAATAAACTTGCTTAATTAAGTTTAGCCTTGAGGATAGAGGAACCTTTGTATTCCACAGGTATCCTTACTCTCGTCTCATTCCTCCTTCTGAGTCTCGCTTCTCTCTTCGTTCCGGTTTCCTCCCTTCTCGTATCTTTCGCCCTGTTTATTATTTATTATCTCTCTCTCTCTCTCCTCTTATTCCTCCCTGTCTTCCCCACTTTCTCTTTCTTTCTTTCCCTCTCTCTCCTCTCACCCCTCCCTCCCTCCCCTATTCTCTCTCTTTAACTCTCCCTCTCTCTCATACCTCCCTGTCTTCCCCGTTCTCTTTCCGTCCCTTCCTTTCCTTTCCCTCTCTCTCTCTCCTCTCTCGTCCCTCACTTTCTTCCCCCACTCTTTTTCCCTCTTTCTTCTCTCCCTTCTTCCCACTCTCCTCTACCTCAGTCCCCTCTCATCCCTCCCTGATTTCCCCACTCTCTCTCTCTTTCCCTTCTCTCCTCCCTCCCCTCTTCCCACTCTCCTTTCTCTTTCCCCCCTCCAGCCTTCTCTTCCCACTCTCTTTCCCTCCCCTCTTCCCACTCTCTTTTCTCCCCCCCCCCTCCCACCCCTCCCGCCTTCTCTTCCCACTCTCTTTCCCTCTCTCCTCCCTCCCCTCTTCCCACTCTCCTTTCTCTCTCCCCCCCTCCCACCCCTCCCGCCTTCTCTTCCCACTCTCTTTCCCTCTCTCCTCCCACTCCCCTCTTCCCACTCTCCTTTTTCTCTCCCCCCCTCCCACCCCTCCCTCCTTCTCTTCCCTCTCTCTTTCCCTCTCTCTTTCCCTCCCCTCTTCCCACACTCTTTTCTCTCTCCCTCCTCCCGCCTTCTCTTCCCACTCTCTTTCCCTCCCCTCTTCCCACTCTCTTTTCTCCCACCCCTCCCGCCTTCTCTTCCCTCTCTCTTTCCACCCTCCTTCTTTTCTCCCCCCCCTCCCGCCTTCTCTTCCCGCTCTCTTTCCCTCTCTCCTCTTCCCACTCTTCTCTGCGCCCTTTGACCCTTCCAATTAGCGAAGAGTGAGAGCAGAAGACAATGGCGCTGGGGATTTTATTCGAGATCTGTCCTTTGTGCAGACGAGTGCCCTTGCTTGGCCACCTCCGCGTCTAGTTAAGGATCATATTGATGCCGATGAAGGAAGTCCATTGCAAAAAAAAAAAAAAAATAAAAAGATAAAACTGACTAAAAGATAAAAAAAGACTGACCGGAGTGACTGGGATTCATGATGTGAATCTCGGATTTTTTTTTTGTTTTTTCGTTTTTGATATTGTTTTTGCTTTTTTTTTTGTTTCTTTGGTATCATTGTCATTATTTTTTTTTTTGTTTTGTTATTCCTATTCTTATTGATGTTGTTATGATCATTACTCTTTATTATCATTACTATCATTTTATTATCATTATGATTATTATTGTTATTGTTATTATCGTCATAAATGTTATTACTGTTACTACTATTATCATTATTATTATTATCTTTATTATTATTATTATCATCATCATCATCATTACCATTATCATCTTGATTATTATCATCATCATCATCATTACCATTATCATCTTGATTATTATCATCATCATTATTATTTGTATTTTCCTTATTATCATTATTATTATCATCATCACCATTATTATTATTTTCCTTATCCTTATCCTTATTATCATTATTACTGACCATTAGCAGCAGCAGCAGTAATGGTAATGGTAGTGGTATTTGTGGTATAGTAAAAAAAACAATTGAAAAAGGAAATATTTCAGATAAAGAGCTAGTTTGTTTTTTCAATTTGTATTCGACTTTGGTACAATCTATTCCTAATTGCAACCATGAATACACACACACACACGCACGCATGCACTCACACACACACACACACACACACACACACACACACACACACGCACGCACGCATGCACTCACACACACACACACACGCACACACACACACACACACACACACACACACACACACACATACACACGCACGCACGCATGCACTCACACACACACACACACGCACGCACGATATATTTATCCATATATTTATACCGACATCGATATGGCCATGAATCTGTATATATCCGTGACTCAGAATCTAGATATTCCTAGAAGTACAAAAAAGTAGAACTAAAAGACGTAGGAAAATACAAAGAAGAAGAAGAAGAAGAAGAAGAAGAAGAAGAAGAAGAAGAAGAAGAAGGAGAAGAAGAGGAAAACCCTCCGCCTCGCCCCAGGAGTCCGCTCAAATCCTCGACACCAAGTCCGGTCTGAGAAACGGACGCAGTTATCTTGCTTCTCGAAGGCAAGTTTCCGCGAAGAACAGAATGGCCGAGAACTCCGAGAGAACAGAATGGCCGAGAACCGCGAAGAACAGAATGGCCGAGAACCGCGAAGAACAGAATGGCCGAGAACCGCGAAGAACAGAATGGCCGAGAACCGCGAAGAACAGAATGGCCGAGAACTCCGAGAGAACACGCTAACTGGCGGACTTTGAGAACTCGTTTCGGGATGTCTGAACCGCGCGGGAGGATGAACGAGGGGGCGGGGCCGGGAATCCTCTTTTGGTGGCCGAGGGGACGGGGCATTGGGGCGGGGCATTGGGGCGGGGTATTGGGGCGGGGCATTGGGGCGGGGCATTGGGGCGGGGCATTGGGGCGGGGCATACGGGCGGGGCATAGGGGCGGGGCATTGGGGCGGGGCATAGGGGCGGGGCATTGGGGCAGGGCATTGGGGCGGGGCATAGGGGCGGGGCATAGGGGCGGGGCATTGGGTCGGGGCATTGGGGCGGGGCATTGGGGTGGGGCAATGGGGCGGGGCATAGGGGCGGGGCATTGGGGCGGGGCATTGGGGCGGGGCATTGGGGCGGGGGCATTGGGGCGGGGGATTGGGGGGGGGG
Organism: Penaeus vannamei; assembly: GCF_042767895.1. Lineage (NCBI taxonomy): Eukaryota > Metazoa > Arthropoda > Malacostraca > Decapoda > Penaeidae > Penaeus > Penaeus vannamei. The sequence continues at coordinate 1,424,149 of NC_091583.1, read as the reverse complement.
AGTGGGGCGGGGCATAGGGGCGGGGGCATAGGGGCGGGGCATTGGGGCGGGGGCATTTGGGCGGGGCATTGGGGCGGGGCATTGGGGCGGGGCATAGGGACGGGGCATAGGGACGGGGCATAGGGGCAGGGCATAGGGGCGGGACATAGGGGCGGGGCATTGGGGCGGGGGCATTTGGGCGGGGCATGTGGGCGGGGCATAGGGGCGGGGCATTGGGGCGGGCCATTGGGGCGGGGGCATAGGGGTGGGGCATTGGGGCGGGGGCATTGGGGCGGGGCATAGGGGCGGGGCATAGGGGCGGGGGCATTGGGGCGGGGCATTGGGGCGGGGCATAGGAGCGGGGCATTGGGGCGGGGCTTGTGCGCGAGATAGCTTGTTTTTGTTGGGTCTGGAAGGGCCGCGGTTCCCTTCATGAAGTGCTCCGTTTGTCATTCCTTTCTCTGTGTTTTCAAAAATGATTACGCATCCGATTTTTACACACGCTCAGACACACATGTATACACAAATATATGTGCACATGGTGTATCGTTTGGTGTTTTGTTAAGGGCGTTTTGTTGGCTGATTTTGTCTCTTTATTTTCTTCCATTATTTTTCCTTATGATAATTCACTATACCTTTTCATCCTAATGTGTATGTCTTATCACATACTCCTGTGTGTTGGTCTGTCCGTTCATCCAGTTATCTTATTTTGCATCATTTAAGGGCATTTATTTTACTTACACTTACATAGCCAGATGATTGTAGTTGTCTTGGACGCAAGAACATACCTGAAATGAGAGAAACAAATTAGATTATGATATACAGAAACGGTGACAAGAGCAGTGTGACATGAAAAGCCTTATACAAAGGAATGCTCATGTAGAATAAACTTTTCAAACGGTAGTCAATGCACATCAATGTAATTAGTGTTTAAAGAAGACGATTTAAAAAGGCAGTAGTGATGGCCAATTAATTTTTCATCGGATTTATTCATATTATGTAAAAAAAATGAAAA
>NC_091583.1:1410655-1413155 GCF_042767895.1 Penaeus vannamei | reverse complement strand
TAATATAAGATAATAGTATATTATAATATAAGTATAACTAGTATAGATAATATAAGATATTATATTATATTATACAACTACAATAGACATTATACAAATTATGTAGGAAGTGACAGATGAATTCCAGATACTCTGTGATATCAGAACTGAAATGAAAGTTAGTGTCAGACTCTCTGGGATGGAGCTTGTGGGTCATTTGTCTATCGGATTCAAGGGACCGTGGAATTACTGTGTAAAAGTGGTATGAATTGGGAAAATAACTGAGTGAAGAGCTCAAAATACTTTGTTGTAGAGTGAGAGATGGTTAAATCAGTATGGAAATGGGAATTGGGAAAATAACTGAGTTAAGAGCTCAAAATACTTTGTTGTAGAAAAGCTGAGAGATGGTTTAAATCAATATGGAAATGGGAATAGGCGTGGTTCACAGAAGGGAAAAAAAACATAGACGTTGTTTTGAGAACGATTAGAGTCGAACTTAAAGAACGGTATTTTTTTTTCATTTTTTTTTCTTTTACCCCTAAGTATAAACCCTAGAAGTAGAAAAAAAAGCAAAGTAAAGAAATTCGAAATTCATAAAATGTTAAACGAGGGACAAAAATCTGGCTAGACTCTTGAATGAAGGCCCAGTGAGGTTGTGTTTAGTAAATATAAAGAATTTAGGAGAGAAACTTCACAATTCACGCATGTTTGTCCCAAAATACGACTAGTATAGATATTATACAAATTACGTAGGAAGTGACAAAGGACTTCCAGATACTCTGTGATATCAGAACTGAAATGAAAGTTAGTGTCAGACTCTGTGATGCAGCTTGTGGGTTATTTGTCTATCGGATTCAAGGGACCGTGAAATTATTGTGTAAAAGTGGTATGAATTGGGAAAATAACTGAGTTAAGAGCTCAAAATTGTTGTAGAAAAGTTGAGAGATGGTTTAAATCAATATGGAAATGGGAATAGGCGTGGTTCACAGAAGGGAAAAAACATAGACGTTGTTTTGAGAACGATTAGAGTCGAACTTAAAGAACGGTATTTTTTTTTTTCATTTTTTTTTCTTTTACCCCTAAGTATAAACCCTAGAAGTAAAAAAAAAAGCAAAGAAATTCGAAATTCATAAAATGTTAAGCGAGGGACAAAAATCTGGCCAGACTCTTGAATCAAGGCCCAGTGAGGTTGTGTTTAGTAAATACAAAGAATTTAGGAGAGAAACTTCACAATTCACGCATGTTTGTCCCAAAATACGACTAGTATAGATATTATACAAATTACGTAGTTCGTGAAAAAAGACTTCCAGATACTCTGTGATATCAGAACTGAAATGAAAGTTAGTGTCAGACTCTGGGATGCATCTTGTGGGTTATTTATCTATCGGATTCAAGGGACCGTCGAATTATTGTGTAAAAGTGGTATGAATTGGGAAAATAACTGAGGTAAGGGCTCAAAATACTTTGCTGTAGAAAAGTTGAGAGATGGTTTAAATCAATATGGAAATGGGAATAGACGTGGTTCACAGAAGGGAAAAAAACATAGACGTTGTTTTGAGAACGATTAGAATCGAACTTAAAGAACGGTATTTTTTTTTCATTTTTTTTTTCTTTTACCCCTAAGTATAAACCCTAGAAGTAGAAAAAAGGCAAATTAAAGAAATTCGAAATTCATAAAATGTCAAACGAGGGACAAAAATCCGGCTAGACCCTTGAATGAAGGCCCAGTGAGGTTGTGTTTAGTAAATATAAAGGAATTTAAGAGAGAAACTTCACAATTCACGCATGTTTGTCCCAAAATACGACTAGTATAGATATTATACAAATTATGTAGGAAGTGACAGATGACTTCTAAATACTCTGTGATATCAGAACTGAAATGAAAGTTAGTGTCAGACTCTGGGATGGAGTTTGTGGGTCATTTGTCTATCGGATTCAAGGGACCGAGGAATTACTGTGTAAAAGTGGTATGAATTGGGAAAATAACTGAGTGAAGAGCTCAAAATACTTTGTTGTAGAAAAGTTGGAAGATGGTTTAAATCAGTATGGAAATGGGAATGGACGTGGTTCACAGAAGGGAAAAAACATAGACGTTGTTTTGAGAACGATTAGAATCGAACTTAAAGAACGGTATTTTTTTTTTTCATTTTTTTTTCTTTTACCCCTAAGTATAAATCCTAGAAATAAAAAAAAAGCAAAGTAAAGAAATTCGAACTCCATAAAATGTTAAACAATAGACAAAAATCTGGCCAGACTCTTGAATGAAGGCCCAGTGAGGTTGTGTTTAGTAAATACAAAGAATTTAGGAGAGAAACTTCACAATTCACGCATGTTTGTCCCAAAATACGACTAGTATAGATATTATAAGTATAGATAATATAAGATAATAGTATATTATAATATAAGTATAACTAGTATAGATAATATAAGATATTATATTATATTATACAACTACAATAGACATTATACAAATTACGTAGGAAGTGACAAATGACTTCCAGATACTCTGTGATATCAGAAC
>NC_091583.1:1400655-1403155 GCF_042767895.1 Penaeus vannamei | reverse complement strand
GACTCTTGACAAGTTTAAAACATGTTTTTCTTACATAAATAGCTGACTTTCTATTCTTTCATTCTTCCTTAGCTGTATCTTGACCTGCACTGACACCTTTGGTGGTATAAATCTCGTTTTTTTTCGGTGTGACTTAATATAATAATAATAATAATAATGATGATAATAATACCAATAATAATAATAATAATAATAATAATAATAATAATAATAATAATAATAATAATAATAATAATAATAATAATGATAATAATAATAATAATAATTAGTTACTGGTGCCATGAGTAACCCAACCATGAGTCCCGACAATAGAATAAACTCTTTGTAGAGGAAATTAAAGGTGGTGATAGAGTTATTGATGATGAAGGTCATGGTAATGATCGAAACAATATATCAATACAAGATATCAGTAATGTTAACAGCAAGAATAGTAATAGCAATAATGATGATAATGGTATTGATGATAACGGTAAAAATAAGAAGATAATAATAACAAAAGCAATGATAAGGATTAAGGTGATTATAGTGATAATAATGATATTAATAATAGCAATAATGATAATGATAATAGTAATGATAACAATTGTAAAAAATGATGATGATGATAATAATAATAATAATAATGATAATAATGATAACGATAATAATAATAATAATAATAAATAATAATAATAATAATAACAACTGTATGGGTTGATATTTAAAAATCCGGCCACCAATAATCCGGTTCCTTCAAATTTTCGGCATTGTGTCTGAGCGCAATTTAACGCACTGGCTTGTAACTGTTTCCTGGAGTCGCCGCCTATGTTTTGGTGGCGCTGTACTCCAGAATCAGCTGACGGGGTTGCTCGCACGTGCTAACAGGCGATTCTGCTCATTTCTTTTCATTTTCTCATGTTTTTGCTGCTTTATAGCCCCAAGATGGACTCGGCAAAGGAAAGAGGTGATGTATAACGTAAACATCGCGCATTCTCGACTGCAGAGAGAGTGGAAATGCTAAAGGAAAAATAAGATGTGGAATTTAATGGGTGAGCATTAACATCTCAATTGCTTTTTATTTAGTGTTTTATTTTATTTTTATTTTTTTTTTTGTAAATGACTGTGCGTGTATTTATTTTCTGCTAAATGTATACAGCATATATAATCATAAAAAATCCGGCATTTTCGAAAACCGGACTTTTAAATGTCAACCTGTGATTATTATGATGATGATAATAAAATTCATAATAATAATGATAATAATGACAATGATAATAACAATTGTATGAAAAAAGAAAATTAAAAGATAGTTGTGAATATGGTAAAAACAACAATGATAATAATATTGATAATGAGGATAAGGAAAATAAAGATAACGTTCGTAAGGATAACAATTCTAACAATAATGATAACAATAATAATAATAATAATAATGATAATAATAATGATAACAATAACATTAACCAGAACAATAATGATAAATAGTAATGAATAACAATAGAGATAAATAATAACAAAAGAATCTCACGTATCACCCTGAGATAAATCCCGCTAGAGATGCTGAGGCGATCAGCTGATCCAAGCCGGGTGGACTGCCAAAGGTCGTCGGACAGAATAACTCTTTTAAAGATATTTATTTTTTTATTTCTTTATTCTTTTTATGGTTTTTATTTATTTATTTATTATTTTGTTTCGTGTGTGATGAAGGGGGAGGAGCGTTTCTTGTTTTAAGGTATTGGGCATTATTATTGTAATTATAATTACTGTTATTATTATTATTTCTCTTATTGTTGTTACCATTAATGTCATTATGATTAGTATTTATATATCATTATTATAACTGTTATTATTATTATCATTATTACTACTATTAACTACTGTTATTATCATTTTTGTTATTACTTTTATTATGATTATTATTATTGTTGTTGTTGTTATTATCATTATTGTTATTATTATTATTGTTATTATTATTATTATTATTATTATTATTATTATTATTATTATTATTATTATTATTATTATTATTATTATTATTATTATTATTATTGTTATTATTATTATTATCATTATCATTATTATTATTATCATTCTTATTACTATGATATTTATTATTATCTTTATATATATCATTATCATTATCATCATGAATACTATCACCATTTTTATTCTTATCATTATCTTGAATATCATTATTGTTATCATTTTCATTGTCATTATTACTATTATCATTATTATTGTTATTATTATTGACATTGTTATTACTATAACTATCATTATTTCTATTGTTGTTGTCGTTATTACCATTATCATTATCATCAGTAAAATAAAAACAATAATGATAATATTAAATATGATAATGATGATGATTGAAATGATTGGTAATGATAATAATGGTAATACTAATAATACTGATGATGGTGACGATGATATTGGTTATGATAACGATAATGATAATAATGAAAATGATTATAATGATAATGATAATAATGAAAATGATTATAATGATAATGATAATAAT
>NC_091583.1:1385921-1395921 GCF_042767895.1 Penaeus vannamei | reverse complement strand
ATTTCATTTTTTTCTTAATCTTTTCTTTTTATTCTTTATTTCATTTTTTCTTAATCTTTTCTTTTTATTCTTTATTTCATTTTTTTCTTAATCTTTTCTTTTTATTCTTTATTTCATTTTTTTCTTAATCTTTTCTTTTTATTCTTTATTTCATTTTTTTCTTAATCTTTTCTTTTTATTCTTTATTTCATTTTTTCTTAATCTTTTCTTTTTATTCTTTATTTCATTTTTTCTTAATCTTTTCTTTTTATTCTTTATTTCATTTTTTTCTTAATCTTTTCTTTTTATTCTTTATTTCATTTTTCTTAATCTTTTCTTTTTATTTTTTATTTCATTTTTTCTTAATCTTTTCTTTTTATTCTTTATTTCATTTTTTTCATAATCTTTTCTTTTTATTCTTTATTTCATTTTTTCTTAATCTTTTCTTTTTATTTTTTATTTCATATTTTTCATAATATGTTCTATTTATTGTTTATTTAATTTTATTCTTAATCTTTTCTTTTTCCTCTTTATTTCCTTTTTTATTAATCTTTTCTTATTATAATTTAATTCATTCTATTTTTATTCTTTTCTTTTTATTCTCTATTTCATTTTTTCATAATCTTTTCTTTTTATTCTTTATTTCATTTTTTCTTAATCTTTTCTTTTTATTCTTTATTTCATTTTTTCTTAATCTTTTCTTTTTATTCTTTATTTCATTTTTTCTTAATCTTTTCTTTTTATTCTTTATTTCATTTTTTTCATAATCTTTTCTTTTTATTCTTTATTTCATTTTTTCTTAATCTTTTCTTTTTATTCTTTATTTCATTTTTTTCATAATCTTTTCTTTTTATTCTTTATTTCATTTTTTCATAATCTTTTCTTTTTATTCTTTATTTCATTTTTTCTTAATCTTTTCTTTATATTCTTTATTTCATTTTTTTCATAATCTTTTCTTTTTATTCTTTATTTCATTTTTTCTTAATATTTTCTTTTTATTCTTTATTTCATTTTTTTTTTCTTAATATTTTCTTTTTATTCTTTATTTCATTTTTTTCATAATCTTTTCTTTTTATTCTTTATTTCATTTTTTCTTAATCTTTTCTTTTTATTCTTTATTTCATTTTTTTCATAATCTTTTCTTTTTATTCTTTATTTCATTTTTTCTTAATCTTTTCTTTTTATTCTTTATTTCATTTTTTTCTTAATCTTTTCTATATATTCTTTATTTCATTTTTTCATAATCTTTTCTTTTTATTCTTTATTTCATTTTTTCTTAATCTTTTCTTTTTATTCTTTATTTCATTTTTTCTTAATCTTTTCTTTTTATTCTTTATTTAATTTTTTTCTTAATCTTTTCTTTTTATTCTTTATTTCATTTTTTCTTAATCTTTTCTTTTTATTCTTTATTTCATTTTTTTCATAATCTTTTCTTTTTATTCCTTATTTCATTTTTTTCTAAATCTTTTCTTTTTATTCTTTATTTCATTTTATTCTTAATCTTTTCTTTATATTCTTTATTTCATTTTTTTTCTTAATCTTTTCTTTTTAGTCTTTATTTCATTTTTTTCTTAATCTTTTCTTTTTATTCTTTATTTCATTTTTTTTTTCATAATCTTTTCTTTTTATTCTTTATTTCATTTTTTTCATAATCTTTTCTTTTTATTCTTTATTTCATTTTTTTTCTTAATCTTTTCTTTTTATTCTTTATTTCATTTTTTTTTCTTAATCTTTTCTTTTTATTCTTTATTTCATTTTTTTTCTTAATCTTTTCTATATATTCTTTATTTCATTTTTTTCTTAATCTTTTCTTTTTATTCTTTATTTCATTTTTTCTTAATCTTTTCTTTTTATTCTTTATTTAATTTTTTTTCTTAATCTTTTCTTTTTATTCTTTATTTCATTTTTTCTTAATCTTTTCTTTTTATTCTTTATTTCCTTTTTTTCTTACTCTTTTCTTTTTATTCTTTATTTCATTTTTTCTTACTCTTTTCTTTTTACTCTTTATTTCATTTTTTTCTTAATCTTTTCTTTATATTTTTTATTTCATTTTTTTCTTAATCTTTTCTTTTTATTCTTTATTTCATTTTTTTCATAATCTTTTCATTTTATTCTTTATTTCATTTTTTTCTTAATCTTTTCTTTTTATTCTTTATTTCATTTTTTTCTTAATCTTTTCTTTTTATTCTTTATTTCATTTTTTTCTTAATCTTTTCTTTTTATTCTTTATTTCATTTTTTTTCTTAATCTTTTCTTTTTATTCTTTATTTCATTTTTTCTTAATCTTTTCTCTTTATTCTTTATTTCATTTTTTTCATAATCTTTTCTTTTTATTCTTCATTTCATTTTTTTTCATAATATTTTCTTTTTATTCTTTATTTCATTTTTTCTTAATCTTTTCTTTTTATTCTTTATTTCATTTTTTCCTTAATCTTTTCTTTTTATTCTTTATTTCATTTTTTCTTAATCTTTTCTTTTTATTCTTTATTTCATTTTTTTCATAATCTTTTCTTTTTATTCTTTATTTCATTTTTTTCTTAATCTTTTCTTTTTATTCTTTATTTCATTTTTTCTTAATCTTTTCTTTTTATTCTTTATTTCATTTTTTCTTAATCTTTTCTTTTTATTCTGTATTTCATTTTTTTCTTAATCTTTTCTTTTTATTCTTTATTTCATTTTTTCTTAATCTTTTCTTTTTATTCTTTATTTCATTTTTTTCATAATCTTTTCTTTTTATTCTTTATTTCATTTTTTTCATAATCTTTTCTTTTTATTCTTTATTTCATTTTTTCTTAATCTTTTCTTTTTATTCTTTATTTCATTTTTTTCTTAATCTTTTCTTTTTATTCTTTATTTCATTTTTTTTCTTAATCTTTTGTTTTTATTCTTTATTTCATTTTTTCTTAATCTTTTCTTTATATTGTTTATTTCATTTTTTTCTTAATCTTTTCTTTATATTCTTTATTTCATTTTTTTCTTAATCTTTTCTTTTTATTCTTTATTTCATTTTTTTTCTTAATCTTTTCTTTTTATTCTTTATTTCATTTTTTTCTTAATCTTTTCTTTTTATTCTTTATTTCATTTTTTTTCATAATCTTTTCTTTTATTCTTTATTTCATTTTTTCTTAATCTTTTCTTTTTATTCTTTATTTCATTTTTTCTTAATCTTTTCTTTTTATTCTTTATTTCATTTTTTTTCTTAATCTTTTCTTTTTATTCTTTATTTCATTTTTTCTTAATCTTTTCTTTTTATTTTTTATTTCATTTTTTTCATAATCTTTTCTTTTTATTCTTTATTTCATTTTTTCTTAATCTTTTCTTTTTATTCTTTATTTCATTTTTTTCTTAATCTTTTCTTTTTATTCTTTATTTCATTTTTTTCTTAATCTTTTCTTTTTATTCTTTATTTCATTTTTTTCTTAATCTTTTCTTTTTATTCTTTATTTCATTTTTTTCTTAATCTTTTCTTTATATTCTTTATTTCATTTTTTCTTAATCTTTTCTTTTTATTCTTTATTTCATTTTTTCTTAATCTTTTCTTTTTATTCTTTATTTCATTTTTTTTCTTAATCATTTCTTTTTATTCTTTATTTCATTTTTCTTAATCTTTTCTTTTTATTCTTTATTTCATTTTTTCTTAATCTTTTCTTTTTATTCTTTATTTCATTTTTTCTTAATCTTTTCTTTTTATTCTTTATTTCATTTTTTCTTAATCTTTTCTTTTTATTCTTTATTTCATTTTTCTTAATCTTTTCTTTTTATTCTTTATTTCATTTTTTCTTAATCTTTTCTTTTTATTCTTTATTTCATTTTTTTCTTAATCTTTTCTTTTTATTCTTTATTTCATTTTTTCTTAATCTTTTCTTTTTATTCTTTATTTCATTTTTTCTTAATTTTTTCTTTTTATTCTTTATTTCATTTTTCTTAATCTTTTCTTTTTATTCTTTATTTCATTTTTTCTTAATCTTTTCTTTTTATTCTTTATTTCATTTTTCTTAATCTTTTCTTTTTATTCTTTATTTCATTTTTTCTTAATCTTTTCTTTTTATTCTTTATTTCATTTTTTCTTAATCTTTTCTTTATATTCTTTATTTCATTTTTCTTAATCTTTTCTTTTTATTCTTTATTTCATTTTTTCTTAATCTTTTCTTTTTATTCTTTATTTCATTTTTTTTCTTAATCTTTTCTTTTTATTCTTTATTTAATTTTTTCATAATCTTTTCTTTTTATTCTTTATTTCATTTTTTCTTAATCTTTTCTTTTTATTCTTTATTTCATTTTTTTCATAATCTTTTCTTTTTATTCTTTATTTCATTTTTTCTTAATCTTTTCTTTTTATTCTTTATTTCATTTTTTCTTAATCTTTTCTTTTTATTCTTTATTTCATTTTTTTCTTATTCTTTTCTTTTTATTCTTTTTTTCATTTTTCTTAATCTTTTCTTTTTATTTTTTATTTCATTTTTTTTTAATCTTTTCTTTTTATACATTAAAACATTTTTATCATAATCTTTTTATTTTATTCTATATTTCATTTTTTCTTAATCTTTTCTTTTTATTTTTTATTTCATTTTTTTCTTAATCTTTTCTTTTTATTCTTTATTTCATTTTTTTCTTAATCTTTTCTTTTTATTCTTTATTTCCTTTTTTCTTAATCTTTTCTTTTTATTCTTTATTTCATTTTTTTCATAATCTTTTCTTTTTATTCTTTATTTCATTTTTTCATAATCTTTTCTTTTTATTCTTTATTTCATTTTTTCTTAATCTTTTCTTTTTATTCTTTATTTCATTTTTTCTTAATCTTTTCTTTTTATTCTTTATTTCATTTTTCTTAATCTTTTCTTTTTATTCTTTATTTCATTTTTTCTTAATCTTTTCTTTTTATTCTTTATTTCATTTTTTCTTAATCTTTTCTTTATATTCTTTATTTCATTTTTCTTAATCTTTTCTTTTTATTCTTTATTTCATTTTTTCATAATCTTTTCTTTTTATTCTTTATTTCATTTTTTCTTAATCTTTTCTTTTTATTCTTTATTTCATTTTTTCTTAATCTTTTCTTTTTATTCTTTATTTCATTTTTTCTTAATCTTTTCTTTTTATTCTTTATTTCATTTTTTCTTAATCTTTTCTTTTTATTCTTTATTTCATTTTTTTCATAATCTTTTCTTTTTATTCTTTATTTCATTTTTTCTTAATCTTTTCTTTTTATTCTTTATTTCATTTTTTCTTAATCTTTTCTTTTTATTCTTTATTTCATTTTTTTCTTAATCTTTTCATTTTATTCTTTATTTCATTTTTTTCTTAATCTTTTCTTTTTATTCTTTATTTCATTTTTTTCATAATCTGTTCTTTTTAATCTTTATTTAATTTTTTTATTAATCTTTTCTTTATATTCTATATTTCATTTTTTCTTAATCTTTTCTTTTTTTTCTTTATTTCATTTTTTTCTTAATCTTTTCTATATATTCTTTATTTCATTTTTTTCATAATCTTTTCTTTTTATTCTTTATTTCATTTTTTCATAATCTTTTCTTTTTATTCTTTATTTCATTTTTTTCTTAATCTTTTCTTTATATTCTTTATTTCATTTTTTTTCTTAATCCTTTCTTTTTATTCTTCATTTAATTTTTTTTCTTAATCTTTTCTTTTTATTCTTTATTTCATTTTTTTCATAATCTTTTCTTTTTTTTCTTTATTTCATTTTTTTCTTAATCTTTTCTATATATTCTTACATTCCGTTTTCTGAAAGTTTTACCCTGGCATTCTTATCGAAGCTTTTGTCACTTGAGTTATTCATATCTTGGTATCTCTACGAATTATCTTTCTCTGATCTTGGTATCTCTACGAATTATCTTTCTCTGATCTTGGTATCTCTACGAATTATCTTTCTCTGATCTTGGTATCTCTACGAATTATCTTTCTCTGGTATTTTTACTTCGAGGAATACCAACCTGGTATTCTCACTGTAAGTATTTCTAGTTTCTAGTTTGATATTCATATTTTGGAGGATATTCATTCCATTATCTTTCATGTGGTTATTCATATCTTACGTGATTTACATCCGGGTATCGCTCCCTGGGGTACTTATGCTTTTATTTTTGACTTGGTATTTCCACTTTGTTCATCTTAATTCTAACATTCTTAGTTTGGATCAGTTTTTATTATTATTATTATTATTATTATTATTATTATTATTATTATCATTATTATTATTATTATTATTATTATTATTATTATTATTATTATCGTTATTTCCATATTTGTTTACCTCGATCCATGTCCAAGGGATCGTTATCATTATTTTCAAAATCGGTCCAATTTTTTTTTTTTTTTTTTTTTTTTTTTTTTTTTTTTTTTTTTTTTTTGCTGCTCACCACTCGGGTAATTTCATCCTGGAATTCTTGGGTAATTTTCATCTTCGAAAAAATATGGACGCAGAGGTTCATATCTCGAGAAGAACTTATCGTCTGATATCAATTTTAACTACTTTATATATGATTATAGTAGTGTAGATATAAGGTATTGATTTAATATTGAGATATTAATATTTAATTTTGAGATATTAATATTGATTTAATATTGATTTAATATTGAGATATTAATACATTTTTGAAGCAATTTGAAAACATATTAAGACGTTTGAGACAAACAGACGAACGTAAGAACATGCACACATACACATACAAAACATACACACACCTACATAATACTCAAACATGCACACACGCAAAAACATACACACACCTACATACTTAAAAACACATACACACATACATACAATCACACACAAACACATACACAAATCCATATACAAAAACATTCACACAAATACCAACTCATGCAAAACACACACACACACAAATACATACAAAACATACACATAGAAACATACAAAAACATACACAAAAAAGTACATACAAAAACATACACAAACAAATACATACACAAAAAAATACTTACACAAACAAATACACACATGAACAAACAAACACATACACAAACAAATACACATGAACAAACAAACACATACACAAACAAATACACATGAACAAACAAAAACATACACAAACAAATACATACAAAAACATACACATAGAAAGATACAAAAACATACACAAACAAATACATACAAAAACATACACAAACAAATACATACAAAAACATACACAAACAAATACATACAAAAACATACACAAACAAATACATACACAAACATACACAAACAAAAACATACACAAACAAATACATACACAAAAAAATACATACAAAAACATACACAAACAAATACATACAAAAACATACACAAACAAATACATACACAAACAAATACATACAAAAACATACACAAACAAATACATACACAAACAAATACATACAAAAACATACACAAACAAATACATACAAAAAAACATACACAAACAAATACATGCAAAAACATACACAAACAAATACATACAAAAACATACACAAACAAATACATACACAAACATACACAAACAAATACATACAAAAAACATACACAAACAAATACATACAAAAACATACACAAACAAATACATACAAAACATACACAAACAAATACATACAAAAACATACACAAACAAATACATACAAAAACATACACAAACAAATACATACAAAAAACATACACAAACAAATGCATACAAAAACATACACAAACAAATACATACACAAACATACACAAACAAATACATACACAAACATACACAAACAAATGCATACAAAAAACATACACAAACAAATACATACAAAAACATACATACACAAACAAATACATACAAAAACATACACAAACAAATACATACAAAAAAACATACACATAGAAACACATATATACATACACAGATGCGGTGATCTTAGGCTGTAAAGCAGACAACCAAGATGTGTTGATGTCTTTTGAAGATATGTGATCGAGTGTCCTATTGCACAGCGGTCTAAAGATAGCTACCGGTCGCGTATTAAGTGTGTGTAAGTCGGCGACGAAGAAGGAAGTATTAAAGGAATACATGGCTATTGAAGGGGAAAAGCAATACAAGAAGATATGAAGAGATGAATAAATTATGTGGAATATAACGATGGATATATATGTAAAAATATTGGTATACCTATTTCACTAATGTGATATAGTTTAGTTACACGTAGACACATACAAATATAAAAATATGTACACATAAATGCACACACACACACACATACGCATGCACATACGCACGCACTCACACATACACACACATATACGCACCCACATACGCACGCACACACACACACACGCACACACACACACACACACACTCACACACACACACACACACACACACACACACGCGCACACACACACACACACACACACACACACACACACACACACACACACACACACACACACACACACAGCGCCTCGTGACACAGATCCTCCGAAGCAAAATCATAATCACAGCAGATTACATCAAGACACATCAGGATCCATCCCGAGCCGCGATCCCCACATCACTCTAGAGGCCAAGGAGGCGAGCTGCGAGGCGAGAAAGCCGCCCTTATTGCCCGTGGGGAGTCGCCCGATCGGAGCCGGTCAAAGGCAACTCAAATGACCAATTGAGAGGCGAGGCGCGGCGCAGTTGCCAACGCGTTTGTTAACTGTCCCATTTACGTGCAGACGACCAATTATTGAGTTGGTGGTCGAGGTTGCGGTGGAGACATGGTGGTGAGGGCGGTGGTGAATATGAGGGAAGGGGTGGTGGTGAGGGGGTGGTGAGGCTGCGATGGAGACAGGGTGGTGAGGCTGCGGTGGAGACAGGGTGGTGAGGCTGCGGTGGTGAATATGAGGGAAGGGGTGGTGGTGAGGGGGTGGTGAGGCTGCGGTGGAGACAGGGTGGTGAGGCTGCGGTGGAGACACGGTGGTGAGGCTGCGGTGGAGACAGGGTGGTGAGGCTGCGGTGGAGGCAGGGTGGTGAGGCTGCGGTGGAGACAGGATGGTGAGGCTGCGGTGGAGGCAGGGTGGTGAGGCTGCGGTGGAGACAGGATGGTGAGGCTGCGGTGGAGACAGGGTGGTGAGACCGGTGGTGAATATGAGGGAGGGGGTGGTGGTGAGGGAGGGTGGAGCCGGGTTGGCAGAGTGGTGGTGACGGCAAGAGTGACACTGCTCGGGAGAGAATGATGCTGGTGGTGATTAGAGGTGATGCTGAAGCGACGAGCCATGTTGGTGGTGAGAGGATCAGGGGGGGGGGGGATGGTGACAGACACACCGGTGGGAAGAGGGCGATGGTGATGGCGAGAGAAGGGAGGGGATGTTGGTGGTGCATAGGGGTCGCGTGGGTGGGGAAATGGTGGTGCAAATGGTGGTGAGGCGATGCTATGGTAGGTTGACGGCGACAAAAAAAAAAAAAAAAAAAAAAAGTTATGCTAAAGGAGTGAGGATGGAGGCGAGTCGATGGTGAAAGGATGGTAGTGAAGCGAGGATGTTGATGGTGTGGCGTTGGCGGCGACAGGGAGACGCTGAAGATGGTGTTGATAGTAAGAGCGCGACGTCGGGGGGAGGGGAGAGGGAGAGGGGGAGGTGACGTTGATGGTGAAGGAAATCGAGGAGATCCTTTGGGGGGTGGGGAGGGAGAGGGAGGGGGAGAGGGGGAGGTGATGTTGAGGGTGAAGGAAGTCGAGGAGATCCTTTGGCAAGAGAGAAATGTTAGGATGGTGAAAGTGACAGTGCAGTGTCGCTATCACGTGGACATTTTTCCCCATATTCAGTAAGAGTGATACAAAAAAAATAATAATAAATAAAAAAAGAACAAAAAAATAATAAAAAAAAAATAATAATAAAAAAAAAAAAAAAAAAAAAAAAAAAAAAAATATATATATATATATATATATATATATATATATATATATATATATATATATATATATATATATATATATATATATAATCAGATGAATTATAATTTCCTAATCCAATGAGTCTATCACTTTCCACCAAGATTTAATCGGCGCTTAATCCCCTTGTCAAAAA